>NW_027452581.1:0-69644 GCF_964194025.1 Convolutriloba macropyga | reverse complement strand
GAGTAATGCTATTTGAAATCGATGTTGATGCCAGTTACTCATTTCCGTGTTTTTGAGCCTAAGTTTTATTGCCTAAAAAATGTTAGTAACTACATGAGAATAAATTCCAAGACCTAATTGTTCTAGTGAACAGTTTATTTGCAATACTGTTAATTTTCTCCCAAACCAAAAATTAGCGTCGAGAAGGAACTTGAATTCGATTGAATTGGTACTATCATTAGATTTTGTATTTGGAAAAGTTTTATTCATCCGGGAGACCAATTTTGGATAAATTCAAGCTTGAAAATTTTTTCGTTCGAATTTCCTTACTTTGGTTAGCGTAAAACAGATACATACATTCTGATAAACCTAATCGATAAGCATAGTTACCAGATAGAGTAACAAAAATAAGTAATTTATGAACGATGTGAATATAAACTACCTAGTAGGCACTTTTTGCAAACAATATCCTCTAACGTATGGCCTTGACATATTTTAGCCAATAGGTTGCAATTGACTCTATCTATGAGGAAACCTTACAAAAAAAGTTGAGCTTAACGTAATGATACAAGTTTGTTGGGTTATGGGTTTTCGCAAGCGGAATAAAAAGCGTTTTTAACTAAGTAGAAATATTAATTTCTCAAAGTGAGAGAAGAACAAGAATGATATTTTACAGTAGATTTTAGAGATTTACAGGAGAGATCTGATTATTAGATCAAGATGGTGATTTAATTTTGGGAATGAAAAAAAGGCTCAAAAATCAGCTGTATATATACCCATTATCAGTGTGAGAATGTGAAGATACAAAACTAATCTTAGCACCATGATTTACAGTGGGTGGTCGCAAAGGTTACCCAATATGGTTTGCTTCTGCAAATTTCCTAGAAATTAGTCGCAGGGGTTACCATAGATGGTATGCATTTACAATATTATATGAGTTCGTTCACATATCCGATGGTATCATAATCATTCAATACATGCTGGGAAGATTTTACAAAAAATAATTTCACTCTAATATTAGTTATCTAGATTCACCAATTTGAACTGAATATTGATTCTAAGCAGCATTTCTTGACGATTCATTTATAAAATTTCTCTGATCAAATTCAATTTGCTTTTGTCTTTCTCATCTGGAAAGTTAAACTTTCTTTCTATCTCTCACTAAGTTTAAGACTATAGTTTGATCGATACTCTAACACCCCCACTCAGACTTGAGCAGATTGCGTAGAGTCTTTTCCCATCAAAACAGTTCTGAATGTTTCCACCTTCGATACGGGTAGAGATTTCGTGAAGATATCGGCTTCCATTTTGTCAGTAGGAACGTAATGATTTGAAATAGTCCCATCTTCCGTCTTGTCCCGAATGAAGTGAAATTTTGTCTCAATGTGTTTGCTCCTCTTGTCCTTGACTGGGTTTTGGCACAATTTAATACAACTTTGGTTGTCCTCTCCAATTGCTATTGGATGTTTCTGTTGGATGCCAAAATATTCCAAAAGTTGTTTCAGATACAATGCTTCTTGAACTGCTGCTGCCATGCCCTGATATTCTGATTCTGGTAAAGAAAGAGCAACTGTGGCCTGCTTCTTGACACCCCAGATGAGTGCTGCGCCACGTCCATTGAGCTTGAAGTAGAAGCCCGTCGTTGATTTTCTGTCGTTCACGTCACCAGATCAGTCTGCATCACTTTCCCCGCTAAATCATAACTAGCTTCTTTTGTGTAAGTAACTTTTAGAAATTTTGAACCTTGAGGATATCGCAGAAGTCTTTTTCAACACATCCAGTGTTGATTGGTAAGTGTATTCATGTGTCTAGACAGAATGTTGCCTGTGGGCATGATATCTGGCCTCGTCTGTCTGGCCAGATACAGAAGTTATCCAACAAGGCTTCTGTATATCCTCTGTTCCAATCCTTCCTCTCCGTTCTGTCCTGTCTGAAGTTTCAAATTCAAATCAGTTGGAGTTCGTGAGGGTTTGCATTGATCCATTTGAAACCGCTCGAGCATTGTTTCTATGTAGCGTTCTTGGTCAACTGTGACTTTGCCCTCTTCTCGTCTGATTCTTAGACCCAAAAACCAGTGTAATCTCCCTCTGTCTTCCATGTGAAATGTTGCTTCGAGTGCCTTTTTCACATCGTAGATCACTGTCATGCTTCTTGATGCCACTATGATATCGTCAACCAAGACCAAGACGAAGGTGTGACCCTCTGTCTCTGCTCTTGCGAACAAGCAATAGTCATTCCTGCTTCTGGTGAACCCCTGTCTCAGTAGGAAGTTTGCCAGTTCCTTATAACATTTGTTAGCTGCCTGTTTCAAACCATAAATTGAGTTATTCAGTCGCATACTAACTTCTCCCCGTCTGATCCTTGTTTTACAAACTCCTGTGGCTGCTCCAAATACACTTCTTCCTCTATTGGTGAGTGCAGAAAAGCAGTCTTGACATCAAACTGGTGCATCACATGGCCCTGCTTCTCTGATAGTTGAAGTTGAATCCTGAATGTCTCTGGCTTACAGGGAGGCGCAAAAGTCTCAAAGTAGTCCAGTCCTTCCACCTGTTTGAAGCCTTTCGCTACATAGCATGCTTTGTATTTATCCACTTGACCACTGGGTTCCATTTTCACTTTGTACACCCATTTGTCCGGTATGACGTCCCTGTCTGTGGGTGGTCTCACTAGGTTCCAAGTCTCGTTGTCTTAGAGTGCTGTGACCTCGTCCTTAATTGCCCGGTGCCACTGGTCCCAATCGTCACCTTGCTTGGCTTCGTAGACTGTTTTGGGTTCCACATAGTCACCCTCAGTCACCGTTTTTCTTTCTGCGTAATGCTAATTGAAATCGATGTTGATGCCAGTTACTCATTTTCGTGTTTTTGAGCCTAAGTTTTATTGCCTAAAAATTGTTAGTAACTACATGAAAATAAATTCCAAGACCTAATTGTTCTAGTGAACAGTTTATTTGCAATACTGCTAATTTTCTCCCAAACCAATAATTAGCGTCGAGAGGAAACTTGACTTTTATTGATTTGGTACTATCATTAGATTTTGTATTTGGAAAAGTTTTATTCATCCGGGAGACCAATTTTGGATAAATTCAAACTTGAAAATTTTTTCGTTCGAATTTCCTTAATTTGGTTAGCGTAAAACAGATACATACATTCTGATAAACCTAATCGATAAGCAACCTAAGCTCAAAATAAGTAATTTATGAAGGATGTGAATATAAACTACCTAGTAGGCACTTTTTGCAAACAATATCCTCTAACGTATGGCCTTAACATATTTTAGCCAATAAGTTACAATTGAATCTATTTACGAGGAAACCGTACAAAAAAAGTTGAGCTTAACGTAATGATACAAGTTTGTTGGGTAATGGGTTTTCGCAAGCGGAATAAAAAGCGTTTTTAACTAAGTAGAAAAATTAATTTCTCAAAGTGAGAGAATAACAAGAATGATATTTTACAGTAGATTTTAGAGATTTACAGGAGAGATCTGATTATTAGATCAAGATGGTGATTTGATTTTGGGAATATAAAAAGGCTCAAAAATCAGCTGTACATATACCCATTATCAGTGCGAGAATGTGAAGATACAAAACTAATCTTAGCACCATGATTTACAGTGGGGGGTCGCAAAGGTTACCCAATATGGTTTGCTTCTGCAAATTTCCTAGAAATTAGTCGCAGGGGGTACCATAGATGGTATGCATTTACAATATTATATGAATTCGTTCACATTTCCGATGGTATCATAATCATTCAATACATGCTGGGAAGATTTTACAACAAATAATTTCACTCTAATATTAGTTATCTAGATTCACCAATTTGAACTGAATATTGATTCTAAGCACCATTTCTTGACGATTCATTTATAAAAATTCTCTGATCAAATTCAGTTTGCTTTTGTCTTTCTCATCTGGAAAGTTAAACTTTCTTTCTAGCTCTCTCTAAGTTTAAGACTACAGTTTGATCGATACTCTAACACCCCCACTCAGACTTGAGCAGATTGCGTAGAGTCTTTTCCCATCAAAACAGTTCTGAATGTTTCCACCTTCGATACGTGTAGAGATTTCGTGAAAACATCGGCTTCCATTTTGTCAGTAGGAACGTAATGATTTGAAATAGTCCCATCTTCCGTCTTGTCCCGAATGAAGTGAAATTTTGTCTCAATGTGTTTGCTCCTCTTGTCCTTGACTGGGTTTTGGCACAATTTAATACAACTTTGGTTGTCCTCTCCAATTGCTATTGGATGTTTCTGTTGGATGCCAAAATATTCCAAAAGTTGTTTCAGATACAATGCTTCTTGAACTGCTGCTGCCATGCCCTGATATTCTGATTCTGATAAAGAAAGAGCAACTGTGGCCTGCTTCTTGACACCCCAGCTGAGTGCTGCGCCACGTCCATTGAGCTTGAAGTAGAAGCCCGTCGTTGATTTTCTGTCGTTCACGTCACCAGATCAGTCTGCATCACTTTCCCCGCTAAATCATAACTAGCTTCTTTTGTGTAAGTAACTTTTAGAAATTTTGAATCTTGAGGATATCGCAGAAGTCTTTTTCAACACATCCAGTGTTGATTGGTAAGTGTATTCATGTGTCTAGACAGAATGTTGCCTGTGGGCATGATATCTGGCCTCGTCTGTCTGGCCAGATACAGAAGTGATCCAACAAGGCTTCTGTATATCCTCTGTTCCAATCCTTCCTCTCCGTTCTGTCCTGTCTGAAGTTTCAAATTCAAATCAGTTGGATTTCGTGAGGGTTTGCATTGATCCATTTGAAACCGCTCGAGCATTGTTTCTATGTAGCGTTCTTGGTCAACTGTGACTTTGCCCTCTTCTCGTCTGATTCTTAGACCCAAAAACCAGTGTAATTTCCCTCTGTCTTCCATGTGAAATGTTGCTTCGAGTGCCTTTTTCACATCGTAGATCACTGTCATGCTTCTTGATGCCACTATGATATCGTCAACCAAGACCAAGACGAAGGTGTGACCCTCTGTCTCTGCTCTTGCGAACAAGCAATGGTCATTCCTGCTTCTGGTGAACCCCTGTCTCAGTAGGAAGTTTGCCAGTTCCTTATACCAGGTGTTAGCTGCCTGTTTCAAACCGTAAATTGAGTTATTCAGTCGCATACTAACTTCTCCCCGTCTGATCCTTGTTTTACAAACTCCTGTGGCTGCTCCAAATACACTTCTTCCTCTACTGGTGAGTGCAGAAAAGCAGTCTTGACATCAAACTGGTGCATCACATGGCCCTGCTTCGCTGATAGTTGAAGTTGAATCCTGAATGTCTCTGGCTCACAGGAAGGCGCAAAAGTCTCAAAGTATTCCAGTCCTTCCACCTGTTTGAAGCCTTTCGCTACATAGCATGCTTTGTATTTATTCACTTGACCACTGGGTTCCATTTTCACTTTGTACACCCATTTGTCCGGTATGACGTCCCTGTCTGTGGGTGGTCTCACTAGGTTCCAAGTCTCGTTGTCTTAGAGTGCCTTGACCTCGTCCTTAATTGCCCGGTGCCACTGGTCCCAATCGTCACCTTGCTTGGCTTCGTAGATTGTTTTGGGTTCCACATAGTCACCCTCAGTCACCGTTTTTCTTTCTGCGTAATGCTATTTGAAATCGATGTTGATGCCAGTTACTCATTTCCGTGTTTTTGAGCCTAAGTTTTATTGCCTAAAAATTGTTAGTAACTACATGAGAATAAATTCCAAGACCTAATTGTTCTAGTGAACAGTTTATTTGCAATACTGCTAATTTTCTCCCAAACCAATAACTAGCGTCGAGAGGGAACTTGACTTCGATTGAATTGGTACTATCATTAGATTTTGTATTTGGAAAAGTTTTATTCATCCGGGAGACCAATTTTGGATAAATTCAAACTTGAAAATTTTTTCGTTCGAATTTCCTTACTTTGGTTAGCGTAAAACAGATACATACATTCTGATAAACCTAATCGATAAGCATGGTTGCCAGATAGAGTAACAAAGTTATCCTCAGTCACCCTCAGTCACCATCAAAGTTATCATCATCCACATAGTCACCCTCAGTCACCACAAGTTGGGTCCTGACTTCTCCAAAAAATTACGGAACATTCCTTGCTCGTGTTCCTCGTCTGGGCTCTGCCCTGTCCGCTTGCTCCAGTGCCTCTTCAAAGAAGCCAACTGTCGGAGAGAAGTCCTCTGTTTCACTGTATTCGAGTGACTCCGAGTCTCTGAGACTCTCTCTTGTTGCAGTAGATTCTTCAACCAGAGCTGCTTCCTCAACATCTGAGGCATCTCGTCTCAGTGTCGCTTCTTGAGTGTTCACGCTCTCTGCGTCATGCCACTCTTCCTTTATTGCAGTAGATGTGCCCTGCTCCTCTTTGTTGCCAGCGTCTTGATGACCATCATCTGGGTGCCAGAGCCCCAGTTGCTGTGTCCCCTCATCTTATAGGTCGGGCGTCTCTGGGTTTTCAGGGATTGAGCCCACTTCCGAATCCTTGATGATCAAATCTCGAACTGCCACAACCTTGCGTGTGTTGGGTACGTACACCAGGTTTCCTTTGTCTCCTTCAGTGTATTCCACAAACTTTCCTTCCTGTGCCTTGGGTTCAAGTTTACTGACATCTTTGTCCCGCTTCCTTATGAAGACTGTGCAACCAAAAATAAATAGTTTACTAATTGAAAGCTTAGGTTTTATGCCTCGCATCAACTCTGCTGGCCATTTTTCTTCTCCTCGTCTCACAACCAAGTTCCTGATCCTTGTTGCATGGAGAATTGCTGCTCCCCACATAATCTTGGGAAGACCCGAGTCAATGAGCAAGCATCTTGCCATCTCCAGCAGTGTCCTGTTGCACCTCTTAGCTAACCCATTCTGTTGTGGTGTCTCTGGTATGGTCTTCTCCTGTAGAATGCCTGCATCTAAACAGTTCACCTTGAAAAACTCCTACGCATTGTCTTGTCTCAGTTTCTTGGGCGTCCCCACACTGAGAACAAATATCTTGAGGCTAGACAGTGCTTCACTGTTTGCCTTAATCAAGTCCACATACACAAACTTTGTGTACTGGTCTGCAATCACAATGCAAAACCGGAACCCTGACAGTGACTCTACTCTGAAAAGTCCCATCACGTCTGTGAACACCCTCTCCAGCTTCTCTTCTGCTTGTGTCTCTCTTGCTTGTGCCACTCTCGGTACTGGAGTCTTTGTGATCTTGGCCAATGCGCACACATTGCATACATCATCAAGTCCCCCCACTGTCTCTAGCGCATTCCTGACCACATCCGCTTGATTTAAATGACCCAATCGTCTGTGCCACTTCCTTGCACTGTCAAGTTTCAGGCTGTTGGAACTCATCTTGAATTCTAGAACGCTGCAGGATAAGTAAAACAACTTATTTTCTTGTGTTATTTTTAACGAGTTCCCTTCTGGAGTTTCATGCAGCTATCTCTTTCCTCAAAAGTGAAGCTATGTCCTCACTCCGTGCATTTTGAGACTGACAAGTGGTTTGAAGAATAGTCCGGCACACACAAAACATTTTTGAGTTGGCATTGGACTTTCCCTTTGTCTGATCTACACACAGCCTCTGCCCACCACTCTATAAGCCTCTCCGTTGGGATTTTTGACCACTGATTGAATGGGCACAAAGTCCAGGAAAGCATCGATGATCGTCACTATGTGATCTGTACAACCACTGTCCACTAGCATGCCTGATGTCTTCCACTGGATAAGAACTGCCCAGTATTCCTCGTCTGGTGAAGCCAATATCGAACCCATTGCCACTGGCTCATGTTTGCCTTCATCTCTTTGTCTCTTGCATTCCCTGTCTAGGTGACCTTTCTCACCACACTTGCTGCATTGTGCTGTCTCCTTCCTCCTGCAGTCTTTGGCAAAGTGTCCAACTTGGACACACACAAACACAGACACACACACACACACAGACACAAAAACGCAGTCACAAACACACACAGATACAGACACAGACACACAAACACTGACTAACACACACAAACAAACTCACATACACACATTATGTGATCAAACACGCACACGCACACTCACACTCACACAAACACAAAAGCCTACAATCACAGACACAGGCACACACACACACACGGACACATACAAACACACACACACACACACACACACACAAGAAAGACACAAGCACAAGCACAGACACATCCAAACACACTCATATACACACACAAACCTAGAGAAACAAAACACAAACCCAGACACACACGCACACACACACACACACATCCACGGGCACACACAAACAAACACACACCCACGAAAGAACAGACACAAGCACACACTGACACATAAAAAACCACACACACATACAAACGAACACAGACTTACACCCAAACCGACACATGCGCACACACACACACACACAATCACATAAACACTCACACAAACACAGGGATATAAAAACACAGACACACAAAAACACAGACACATACACATGCACAGACGCAGACACAAGCACACATATACGCAAACAATCACACAAACACACAAACACACACTCACACTCACACAAACACACACAGAGGCACACACAGACAGAAACACACACACACACACACACACATATATATACAGAGACGCAGGCACTGACAGACACAAAAACACACAATCACACACACACACACAAACACACACACGAACAAACATATAGAAAAAAAACACACACATAAACACATACACACACACTCACATAAAAACAGACACACACAAAGGCACTCACACAGACGCGCGTACTCACACTTGGACACACACAAACACAGACACAGGCACACACACAGACACGCAAACACGGTCACAGACACACACAGACAAATACACAGACACGCAAACATTGACACACACACGAACAAACACACACACACACACTTTGTGTGAACAATCACGCACACACACACTCAAACTCAAACAAACACATACACACTCAAACACAGACACACACACATACAAACACACACACAAACACAAACAAGAACAAACACAGACACATCCAAACACACCCACATACTCACACAATCACAGACATACAAAAACACAGACACAGACACACACACACACACATACACACACACCCACGGGCACATAAAAACACACACACGCAAAAAAAAACCAGACACAAGCACACACTGACAGATACAAACCCACACACACATATACAGACAAACACAAACATACGCACACACCGACACATACGCACACACACACAAGCACATAAAGACACACACAAACACAGACATACAAAAAAACACAGAAACACACAAACAAAGACACATACACAGAAAGACACATACAAACACCCACGCACAAACACAAACATATACACATGCACAGACGCAGACACAAGCACAAATATACGCAAACAATCACATAAACACAAACACACACACACACACACACACACACACTGACACAAACATACACAGAGGCACACTCAGACAGAAACACACACACACACATACAAAGACGCAGGCACCGACAGACACACAAACACACAAACAAACACACACACAAACACATACACGAACAAACACATACACAAACACACACATAAAAACACACACACACTCACATTAGCACAGACACACACAAATGCACAAATACATACAGACATGCGTACGCACACTTGGACACAAACACAGCTAGAGACACACACAGACACGCAAACACAGTCACAGACACACACAGACACATAAACAGACACTCAAACACTGACACACACACGAACAAACACGCAAACACACATTGTGTGAACAAACACGCACACACAAACTCACACTCACACAAACATAAACACACACAAACACAGACACACACACACACACACACACACAAACGGACACATACAAACACAAACACACACACACACAAAAATGCACAAGCACAAACACAGACACATCCAAACACACACACAAATACACAAAAAACCCCGGACATACACCCACACCGACACAAACAAACGAACGCACACAGACACGCACACACATACACACAAACGCACACACAAACACAGACATACAAAAACACAAACACACACACAGACACATACAAACACACACACACACACACAAAAACACAGACCCATACATATGCACAGACGCATACACAAGCGCAAATATACGCAGCAGTTACGCAAACACACAAACGCACACACACACACACACACACTCACACAAACACACGCAGACACACACACACAAACACACACACAGACCCACACATAAACAAACACAGACACACACACCCATACACAGACAGAGACACCGACAGACAAACAAACACAGACACACACACACAAACACACAGAGAGACACACACACAAACACAGACACACATAGACACACACACACATACACACACACACGGACACATACAAACAAACACAAACACAAACGCAGACGCATACACATATACAGACGCAGACACAAGCTCACATATACGCAACAATCACGCAATCACACAAACACACGCAGACACACACACACAAACACACACAGAGACACACACATCAACAAACACAGACACACACACACACATACACAGAAACAGACACCGACAGACACACAAACACACACACACACACAAACATAGACAGAGACACACAGAAACACAGACACACACAAACACACACACACATGGACAAATACAAAAACACACACACACACACAAACACAAACACAGACTCATACACATGCACAGATGCAGACACAAGCTCACATATACGCAGCAATCATGCAAACGCACACAGAGACTCACACATAAATAAACACAGACAAACACACACATACACAGACAAGGACACACACAAACACACACACACACACACGGACACATAAAAACACACACGTATTCACACAAACACACACAAAGACACATAAACACAAAAACGGACACAGACACACACATAAACAAACACAGACACACACACATACACAGACACGGACACCGACAGACACACAAACACAAACACAAACACACTCAAACAAACACACAGACACATACACAGACACACACAGACACAAACACAGACACGCAAACACAGTCACAGACACCCACAGACACATACACAGACACACAAACACTGACACACACACAGAGATTGTGTGAACAAACACGCACACACACACTCAGACTAATATAAACACAAACACACACACACACGGACGTATACAAACATACACAAACACAAAAAGACACAAGCACAGACACAGACACGTTCAAACACAAACACACACTCACACAAACACACACAGAGACACACACACAGACACAGACCCACACATAGACAAACACAGACACAGACACCGACAGACACACAAACACATACACAAACACACACTTAAAAACACTCACACTCACACAAACACACACACACACTCAAATACACACACACACACACAGACAACACACAGACACACACAGACACACGCAGAGACACGCAGACATAGTCACAGACACATACAGACACATACACAGACACACAAACACTGACACACACAAACGAACAAACACATACACACATTGTGTGAACAGACACGCACAAACACACACACACACACTCACACTCACACAAACACAAACACAAACAAACACAGACACAGACACGCACGGACACATACAAACATGCGCACACACACACACATACACACAAAAAGACACAAGCACAAACACAGACACATCCAAACACACACACATACACACGCAAACACAGACTTATACCCACACCGACACAAACAATTGCGCGCACACACACAAACAATTAAACATACACACAAACATATACATACAAAAACACAAACACACACACAGACACATATCCACGCAGACACACACACGCAAACACAGACGCATACACATGCACAGACGCAGACACAACCTCAAAGATACGCAGCAATCACGCAAACACACAAACGCACACACACACACACACACACACACACTCACACAAACACACACAGACACACACACACACATAAACAAACTCAGACACACACACATACACAGACACAGACGCATACACATGCACAGACACAAGCTCACATATACGCAGCAATCACGCAATCAAACACACACACACACAAACACATACAGAGACACACATATCAACAAAGACAGACACACATACATACACCGAAACAGACAGCGACAGACACACAAATACACAAACACACACTCTCACGCAAACACCCACAGACACACACACACACACAAACACAAATGCATACACATGCACAGACGCAGACACAAGCTCACATATACGCAGCAATCACGCAATCAAACAAACACACACACACACACAAACACACACAGAGACACACATATCAACAAAGACAGACACACACACATACACAGAAACAGACACCGACAGAAACACAAACACACACACACACACACATGGACACATTCAAACACAATTACCACAAAAACACAGACGCATACACATGCACAGACGCAGACACAAGCTCAAATATACGAAGCAATCATGCGCACACACAAATAAACACAGACAAACGCACACATACACAGACAAAAACACCGACAGACACACAAACACACACACTCACAAAAACAAACACAGAGACAAACAAACACAAACACAGACACACAAATAAGCAAACACACACACACACACACACACACACACATTTACACAGACACAGACACCGACAGACACACAAACACATACACTTACACACAATTAAAAACACACACACACTCACACAAACACACACACACACACTCAAACACACGCATATACAGAGACACACACAGACCCAGACACACAGGCACACGAACACAGACACACACAATTACAGACACAAACACACACACAGAGAGACACCCGGACACATAAAAATACACAAACACACATACACACAAAAGCACAAACACACATACACAAACCCAGACTCAGACAGACACACTCTTAGACACATACAAACACATAGTCAAACACAAAAACACGCACGCGCACACACACAGAAACGCAGACACACACAAACAAAGACAAAACAAAAACAGACACAAACACAGAGACACATTAAAACAGACACACACACAAACACACAAAAACAGAGACACACACCAATACAGACAAAGACACAGGCTCAGACACAGACACACACACACACACACACAGACACATACACGCAGAGACAAAAACAAATAACATACGGACACAAAAACACAGCCACAGATACACACTCACACAAACACACACACACACAAACAAAGACAAACACAATTACATACACAAACACAGACGCATACACATGCACAGACGCAGACACAAGCTCACTTATACGCAGCAATCATGCACACACATAAATAAACACAGACAAACACACACATACACAGACAAAAACACCGACAGACACGCAAAACACACACACTCACAAAAACACACACAGAAACACACACACACACACACAAACACGGACAAATACAAACACACACACACTCACACAAACACACAGAGACACACAAACACAAACACAGACACAGACACACACATAAACAAACACAGACACAGACAAATACACAAACACACATACACACAAAAGCACAAAACACACATACACAAACCCAGACTCAGACAGACACACTCTTAGACACATACAAACACACAGTCAAACACATAAACACGCACACGCACACACATACACACACAAACACACACACACCAAGACTGACACAGACACAGGCTCAGACACACACACACACACACTCAAGCAGAGACAAAAACAAATAACATACGTACACAAAAACACAGCCACAGATACACACGAACAGACACGTGCAAACATACACACACTTAAACACAGACGCATACACAAGCACATAAGCAAACACACGCAACGCACACACACACACACACAGAGAGAAAGAAAGATATACGCAGAAACAAACACACACGCACACAAACAAACACACACATATACAACAGTCACAGACGCGCACACAGATACACAAACACAGACACACACAATTACAGACGCAGGCAAACACACACACACACACAAAAACAGATACAAGCACACACGCAGACTCATATAAACACACACGCACACATACATAAATATATACACACAAACAGAGGCACACACACAAAAACAGACTCAGACACACACAAAGACACATACAAACACACAGAAAAACACATAAACTTACACAAACACAGACACACAAAAACAAACACACACACGCACAGATACATACAACCATAGACACACAAAAACCCCCACATACACATAAACACAGACAGAGACAAACAAAAACGCAAACACACACACAAACAAAAACTGACCCAAACACAGAGACATATGTAAACACACACACAAACATACACAAAAACACAGACACAAACAAATACAGACACAGACACAAACACCTACACACACAAACATAAACACACACATTAAAACACACACATACTCACGCAAACACAGACACACACAATCGCAGACACACACACAGACACATATAAACACACACTCATACACAAACACAGACAAAAAACACACGCAGACACGTGCAAACACACATACACACAAAAACACAGACACACACAAACACATAAGCACACAGACACAAATAAACACAAACGCATACACAAACACAGACACAAAACACACACAGACACGTGCAAACACACATACACACACAAACACAGACACAGACGCACACACACATACACGACACACACAGAGGAAAAGATATACATAAAAACACACATTCACGCACACAGACAAACACACACATATACACACACACCCGGACACATACAAACACATACACACAAAAACAGACACAAGCGCACACACAAACAAATTTAGACCCAAACACAGAGACAGATGTAAACACATATTCGCACACAAACACACACACACACAAACACAGACACACACAAACACAGAGAGAGACACAGGCTTAGACACAGACACACACACACAGACAAATAGAGACACATACACTCAAACACAGACACAGACACCCACAGACACACACAAACACACATACACTTACAAACACAAACACTCACATAAAAACACACACATAATCACGCAAACACAGACACACACAAACAGACACATATAAACACACACGCATACACAAACGCAGACAAAATACACACACAGACATGTTTAAACAAACACACAAATACCGACGCATACACAAGCACAGACGCAGACACACACACACACACATATATACACAAACAATCACACAAACACACAAACGCACACAGTAGCACACACAGAGACACACACACAGACACACACAGAGACAGACAAACACAGACACACACAAACACAAACACAGACAAATACACACAAATACAGAAACAGACACCCAAAGACACACACAAACACATACACACACAGACACAAACACAGACACATACACACAAACACAGACACAGACACCCAAAGACACACACAAACACATACAAACACAGACACAAATAAACACAAACGCATACACAAACAAAGACACAAAGCACACACGGACACGTGCAAACACGCATACCCACACAAACACTAACGCAGACGCACAAAAACACACACACGCACACAAACAAACACACATATATACACAGACACAGACGCACACAGAGACACACAAACACACACACACACAATTTTAGAAACAGACAAACACACGTATAACCACACACACGCGGACACATACAAACACATACACACAAAAACAAACACAAGCACACACTCAAACAAATTTAGACCCAAACACAGAGACAGATGTAAACACACACACACACAAACACAGCTACACACAAACACACAGAGAGACACAGGCTCAGACACAGACACACACACACACACACACAGACAAATACAGACACATACACAAAAACACAGACACAGACACCGACAGACACACAAAGACACACACACACTTACAAACACAAACACACACATAAAAACACACACATACTCACGCAAACACAGACACATACACAAACAGACACACACAGACACATATAAACACACACGCATACACCACCACAGACACAATACAGATACAGACACGTGCAAACACACACACAAATTCACACGCATACACAAGAACAGACGCAGACACACGCACACGCATACACAAACAATCACACAAACACGCAAACACACACACAGTAACACACACAGAGAAACAGGCAAACACGCACAGACGTACAAACACAGACACAGACACACACACACACACAAACACAGACACAAACACACAACCACAGACACAGATACCCAGAGACACACCGAATATATACACACACACACACACATAAAAACACACACATACTCACACAAACACAGACACACAAAAACACAGACACACACAAACACAGACAAATATAAACACACACGCACACATAATCACAGAAACAGACAGACAGACAGACAGACAGACAGACACACACACACACACACACACACACACACACACACACACACACACACACACACACACACAGACACACACGCATACAGAGACACATACAAACAGAGACAGATACACACAAAACTGACACGCAAACGAAAAAACACGCACACTGTGTGAACAAACAAACAAAAACACACACACAAACACACTGACACTCACAGACACACGGATGCAGACACACACAAACGCAGACACAGACACAAAAAAAAACAAATAAACACACACACAAACACAAACAAACAAAGAACAAGACCACACTTAGACACATACACACAAGCTCATACAAACACACACACACACACACACACACACAGAGAGAGAGAGAGAGAGAGACACACACACAAACACAGACACATACACACAAACACAGAAACAGACACCCAAAGACACACACAAACACATACACAGACAGACACAAATAAACACACACGCATACACAAACACAGACACAAAAACACAAACAAACACATTAACACACAGAGAGACACAAACCCAGAGACACAAACGCACACACACAAACGCACACAGACAGACAAACACAGACACACACACACAGACAAACACAGACACATGCACACAAACGCAGACACAGACACCCAAAGACACACACAAACACATATAAACACAGACACAAATAAACACAAACGCATACACAAACAGAGACACAAAGCACACACAGACACGTGCAAACACACATACACTCACAAACACTAACACAGACGCACAAAAACAAACACACGCACACAAACAAACACACATTTATACACAGACACAGACTCACACAGAGACACACAAACACACACACACACACACACAAAATTTTAGACACAGACAAACACACACATATAACCACACACACCCGGACACATACAAACAGACACAAGCACACACTCAAAGAAATTTAGACCCAAACACAGAGACAGATGTAAACACACACACACACACACACAAACACAGCTACACACAAACACAAAGAGAGACACAGGCTCAGACACAGACACACACACACACAGACAAACACGGACACATACACAGAAACACAGACACAGACACCCACAGACACACAAACACACACACACACCCTTACAAACACAAACACACACATAAAAACACACACATACTCACGCAAACACAGACACACACAAAAACAGACACACACAGACACATATAAACACACACGCATACACCACCACAGACAAAATACAGATAAAGACACGTGCAAACACACACACACAAATTCAGACGCATACACAAGAACAGACGCAGACACACGCACACATATACACAAACAATCACACAAACACACAAACACAAACACACAGTAACACATACAGAGACACAGGCAAACACGCATAGACGTACAAACACAGACACAGACACACACACACACACACAAACACAGACAGAGACACACAACAACAGACACAGATACCCAGAGGCACACCGAATATACACGCGCACCTAAAAACACACACATACTCACACAAACACAGACACATAAAAACACAGACACACACACACAGACAAATATAAACACACACGCACACATAATCGCAGAAACAGAAAGACACACACACACACACAAAGACACACACACACACACACACACACACACAGACACACACGCATACAGAGACACATACAAACAGAGACAGATAAACACAAAACTGACACGCAAACTAACAAACACACACACACAAACACACTGACACTCACAGACACAGGGATGCAGACACACACGAACGCAGACACAGACACAAAAATAAACAAATAAACACACACACACAAACACAAACATACAAAAAACAAGACCACACTTAGACACATACACACAGGCACATACAAACACACACACACAAACACAGACACACACAAACACAGACACAGCCACACACACAGACATAAAATAAAGTCACAGACACACACGCACACAGAGACGCATAAAAACACACACACAAACACAAACACAGACACAGACACACAAACACTGATACAGACACGAACAAACACGTAGACACTGTTTGAACAATTGCACACACACACACACACACACTCACACAAAAACCGACACCGGGCACATACATAGACACATACAAACACACACAAGCACACACAAAAACAACTACAGACAGAAATAGACACACAAACACCGACAAATACACACGCAGAAACGTACAAACACAAACAACAAACTCAGACACACACAAACACAGACTTAAACAGAGAGAGACATACAAACACACACACACACAGAGACGCATACACAAGCAAAGACGCAGACAATTGCACATACACAGACACAAACAATCACACAAACGCACAAACACACACCCTCATTTAAACACACACACACATACACAAATACACACAAAAACAAACAAACACACAAATATGAACGCACATACACACACTCAAACACAGACGCAGATACGCACACAGACACTTATAAACACACACATTTGCGCAAACAAACACAGACACATACAAACACACACCCACACAAACACACACACACACACACACACAAACACAGACACACACAAACACAGACACAGCCACACACACAGACATAAAATAAAGTCACAGACACACACGCACACAGAGACGCATAAAAACACACACACAAACACAAACACAGACACAGACACACAAACACTGATACACACACGAACAAACACGTAGACACTGTTTGAACAATTGCACACACACACACACACACACTCACACAAAAACCGACACCGGGCACATACATAGACACATACAAACACACACATGCACACACAAAAACAACTACAGACAGAAATAGACACACAAACACCGACAAATACACACGCAGAAACGTACAAACACAAACACACAAACTCAGACACACACAAACACAGACTTAAACAGAGAGAGAGAGACATACAAACACACACACACACACATACACACACAGAGACGCATACACAAGCAAAGACGCAGACAATTGCACATACACAGACACAAACAATCACACAAACGCACAAACACACAAACTCATTTAAACACACACACATACACAAATACACACAAAAACAAACAAACACACAAATATGAACGCACATGCACACACTCAAACACAGACGCAGATACGCACACAGACACTTATAAACACACACATTTGCGCACAAAAACACAGACACATGCAAACACACACCCGCACAAACACACACACAAACACACACAAACACACACATAAAAACACACATGCACTCACTCAAACACAGACGCAGACACGCACACAGACACATATAAACACACACATTTGCGCACACAAACGTAGAAACAGACACACACACACGGACACAAACAAACACACACACACAAACACAGGCACAGACACACACACTCATACACACACACTCTCAAACTCAAACGCAGACAGACACAAACACACACACACAGACACATAGGTACACAGAAACACATTCAAGCACGCACACACTTAAACACAGACATACACACACACAAAAACAGACACAGGCAGACATAGAGATACACCAACTGACACATACACAAACAGACACATACAAACACAAACACATACACAGACTCACACACAAACACAGACACAAACACCGAGACACTTACAAACACATACACATACAAGGTTACAAACACCAACACACAAAAACACAGACAAAGACACAGGCAGAGTCAGAGACACACACAAATACAAAGACACAAACAAACAACACACACACGCACAAACACAGACACATACACGCAGAGACACGTACCAACAAAGACGCATACACAAGCAAAGACACAGACATTTGCACACACAGACACAAACAATCACCCAAACACACAAACAAAAACACACTCACTTAAACGCACACACACACACACACACACACACACATACACAGACACTCACACGCACAAAAACAGACACATGCAGACATAGAGATACACCCACTGACACATACACACAGACACATACAAACACAAACACATATACTCAGACACACACAAACACAGACACAAACACAAAAACACAGACGCACACAAATACAGACGCAGACACACACACACACGAACATACAAACATAGAAACAAACACACATACACACACACGCACACAGACACATCTAAAAACACACACACACACACAGGCAAAGACGCACACACACACACACACACACACACACACACACACACACAAACATACTCACACACGAACACAGTCACAGAAAAACACAAATACAGACAGAGACAAACACAGACAGACCGAAACACAGAAACACACACAAACATATACGCACGGAGGAACTCATTCAAACACAGCCACACACACACACAAACAGACACATGCAGACATAGAGATACACCCACTGACACATACACACAGACACATACAAACACAAACACATATACTCAGACACACACAAACACAGACACAAACACAGAGACACTTACGAACACATACACATACAAGAATACAAACACCAACACACAAAAACACAGGCAGAGTCTGAGACACACACAAATACAAAGACACAAACAAACAACACACACACGCACAAACACAGACACAAACACGCAGGGACACGCACAAACAAAGACGCATACACAAGCAAAGACACAGACATTTGCACACACAGACAAAAACAATCAGCCAAACACACAAACAAAAACACACTCACCTAAACGCACCCACACACGCACACATACACAGACACTCACACGCACAAAACACAGACACACACAGACACACAAACACACGCAAACACACTCAAACACAGACACACGTACACAAATACACACAAACACACACTAACACACAAATAAGAACACACATACACCCACACAAGCACAGACACATACAAACACAGACACACATACAAACACACTTAAACTATAACACACGCACACACAGTCAAATAAACAAACACACACACAAACACACACAAACACAAACATAAAAACACGCATACACTCACACAAAAACACAGACGCACACAAAAACAGACGCAGACACACACACACATATAAACACACACACGAACACACAAACATAGAAACAAACACACATACACACACGCACACAGACACATCCAAACACACACACACACACACACACACACACACACACAGGCAAAGACGCACACACACACACACACACACACACACACACACACACACACACACACACGCACACACACACACACAAACCCACTCACACACAAACAGAGACAGACACAAATACAGAAACACACACAAACATATACGCAGAGAGGAACTCATTCAAACACACACACACAGACACACACACAGTCACAGACAAACACAAATACAGACACAGACAAACACAGACAGACCCAATCACAGAAACACACACAAACATATACGCACAGAGGAACTCATTCAAACACAGACACAGACACACAATCACAGACACACACACACACTCGAAAACACACACTCACTCAAACACAGACACACACAAACACGGACACAGACATACACCTACACAGCCATTAACAAACACACACACACAAACAGACACAAGCACACACACACACTGACACATACAAGCACACATATATACACACATAAACACAGAAACACATACAACCGCACACACAAACACACAGAAACAACCACAAAAAAACGCAAACACTCACCCACAAAAACAAACACACTCACACTAACACGGACACAGACACACAATAGACACAAACAAACACACAAACACGCACACAAGGACAGACACACAAAAAACACAAACACAGACAAACACACACATACACAGACAGACACAAACACACACAATAACACAGACAGAGACACAGACACACAGACAGAAAGACACACACACAGAAACACACACGCACTCACACAATCACAGACACTCAAAAACCAACCCACACATACAACACGCTCAACCACAAACAAACACAGACACAGACAACCACTCAACTTCAAAGACACATATAAACATACACACAAACACAAACACACACATACACAAACAGAAACACACATAGACACACAAACAAACACACACACACACACAGATGCATACATACACGCGAAAACAGACGAAAACACAGACACATACTCACACAGAGAGACACATAAAAACACAAACAAACAAACAGGCACAGACACACATAAACACAAACACAGACACACACACAAACAGATTCAGACACACACGCAAACAAATACACAGACGCACAAATACAGACACACACAAACACAAACACAGACACACACACAGAGGGACACCTACAAACGCACACACAGAAACATACACACAGAGGGACACATAACAGCACACACACACACACACAAATAAAGACACACACAAAAAGAGACTTAAACACACACACACACACACACAAACAGACACACAAGCAAACTCAAACACACAGAGAGACCCATCTAACTCACACACACACACACACACACACACCCGAACAAACACAGGCACAGAGAAAGACACACAGACAGACACACACACACACAAACACAAACACACACACAGACACACACACCCACACGAGCACAGACATACACAAATATACACAGAGACACATACAAAACACACACACAAACAAACACAGACACAGACAACCGCACATTTTCACAGACATATAAAAACACACACACAGTCAGACACAGACACACACAAACACAAACTTAGACACACACACACAGACAAATATAAACTTACACACACTCACACAAACACAGACACACAAGCAAACTCAAACACACACAGAAACCCATCTAACTCACACACACACACACACACACACACACACACGAACTAACACAGGCACAGACATAGACAGACACACACACACACAAACACAAACACACACACACACACACCCACACGAACACAGACATACACAAACATACACAGAGACACATAAAAAACACACACACAAACAAACACAGACACAGACACCCGCACATTTTCACAGACATATAAAAACACACACACACAAACAGACACAGACACACACAAACACAAACTTAGACACACACAGACACACACAAACAGACACAGACACACACACACACAAACACATACACACACACGAACACAGACACACACAAACACAGACAAACAAACATACACACAGAGGGACATATAACAACACACACACACACATACACGCACACACACACACACAAACCCACTCACACACAAACAGAGACAGACACAAACACAGAAACACACACAAACATATACGCAGAGAGGAACTCATTCAAACACACACACACACAGACACACACACAGTCACAGACAAACACAAATACAGACACAGACAAACACAGACAGACCCAATCACAGAAACACACACAAACATATACGCACAGAGGAACTCATTCAAACACAGACACAGACACACAATCACAGACACACACACACACACACACTCGAAAACACACACTCACTCAAACACAGACACACACAAACACGGACACAGACATACACCTACACAGCCATTAACAAACACACACACACAAACAGACACAAGCACACACACACTGACACATACAAGCACACATATATACACACATAAACACAGAAACACACACAACTGCACACACAAACACACAGAAACAACCACAAAAAAACGCAAACACTCACCCACAAAAACAAACACACTCACACTAACACGGACACAGACACACAATAGACACAAACAAACACACAAACACGCACACAAGGACAGACACACAAAAAACACAAACACAGACACACACACATACATAGACCGACACAAACACACACAATAACACAGACAGAGACACAGACACACAGACAGAAAGACACACACACAGAAACACACACGCACTCACACAATCACAGACACTCAAAAACCAACCCACACATACAACACGCTCAACCACAAACAAACACAGACACAGACAACCACTCAACTTCAAAGACACATATAAACATACACACAAACACAGACACACACATACACAAACAGAAACACACATAGACACACAAACAAACACACACACACACAGATGCATACATACACGCGAAAACAGACGAAAACACAGACACATACTCACACAGAGAGACACATAAAAACACAAACAAACAAAGAGACACAGACACACATAAACACAAACACAGACACACACACAAACAGATTCAGACACACACGCAAACAAATACACACACCCACAAATACAGACACACACAAACACAGACACACACACAGAGGGACACCTACAAACGCACACACAGAAACATACACACAGAGGGACACATAACAACACACACACACACACACACACACACACACACACACACACAAATAAAGACACACACAAAAAGAGACTTAAACACACACACACACAAAAACAGACACAGAAGCAAACTCAAACACACAGAGAGACCCATCTAACTCACACACACACACACAGACACACACACACAGGAACAAACACAGGCACAGAGAAAGACACACAGACAGACACACACACACACACACAAACACAAACACACACACACACACACCCACACGAGCACAGACATACACAAACATACACAGAGACACATACAAAACACACACACAAACAAACACAGACACAGACACCCGCACATTTTCACAGACATATAAAAACACACACACAGTCAGACTCAGACACACACAAACACAAACTTAGACACACACACACACAGACAAATATGAACTTACACACACTCACACAAACACAGACACACAAGCAAACTCAAACACACACAGAAATCCATCTAACTCAAACACACACACACACACACGAACAAAAACAGGCACAGACATAGACAGACACACACACACACACAAACACAAACACACACACACACCCACACGAACACAGACATACACAAACATACACAGAGACACATACAAAACACACACACACAAACAAACACAGACACAGACACCCGCACATTTTCACAGACATATAAAAACACACACACACACAAACAGACACAGACACACACAAACACAAACTTAGACACACACAGACACACACAAACAGACACAGACACACACACACAAACACATACACACACACGAACACAGACACACACAAACACAGACACACAAACATACACACAGAGGGACATAAAACAACACACACACACACACACACACACACACACAAATAAACAGACACACACAAACACAGACTTAAACACACACACACACAAAAACAGACACAGAGACACATACAAACACAAACAAACACACAGACACATACAAACACCAACACAGACAGAGACACATACACAAACACATACACACACGCTCAAACACAGACACACACAAACACAGACAAAGACAAAACCACACACACTAACAAAAATATTGTCACACACATACATACACACACAGAGACACATGCAAACACACAAACACACACACGAATACAGACACAGACGGACACACACACACACACACACATGCAAAAAGCTCATACAAGCACACACATACGCGCAAACACAGACAAGCCAAAACACATACACAAACACACACAGAGACACATAAAAACACACACACTCACACACAAACACAGACACAGACATACACACACAGACACATACAAACACACACACACACTCAAACAGACACACAGATACACAAACACAGACACACACTTGGACGAACACAAACAGAGACACATACAAATGCACAAACACAAACACAAAAACACAAAAACATAGACATAGACACAAACACAAACAACCAGGGACACAGACACACACAAAGACGCTTGCAAAAACACACACAAACAAACACAGACACACACACAGACATATAAAAGCACTCTCACGCACAAGCACAGACACCCAAAAACACAAACACAGACAAAGACACACCTACATACACACAGAACCACGGACACAGACACACACAAAGACGCATACGAACACACTCACAAACACAGACGCGCACACAGACACATACAAACACACACACACGCACAAACACAGACACACAAAAATACAGACACAGACACACCCACATACGCACACAAACACAGACACAGACACACACAGAGACACTTACAAACACATACACACACACAAACACACAAGAACAGACACACACAGACACACACACACAGACACATACCATCGCACACACACAAACACAGACACACACAAACACACACAAAGACACACACTCACATATACTCACACAGACATAGACACACATACAAACAGACATCCAATGTGTATAGATCGTTACTGATTTTAAGCCTCTTAAGATTTTTACCGTGAATTTGTTCAATTTAAATATTATTCTTTTGTAATGTTCTGATGTTAAAGATTTTACTTTTTGATCGTTTTGACTAATTATTACATTATCAGACTCCCCTATAATTAGTTTTCAAATAATCTCTTCTGTTTTTTTGGCGTCGACTCTGAGTTTTCGTTGTGTTAAATGAAAATTTGATTTTGTTTTTGAGGTTCCACTAAATTTTTCGAGTACTATGCCATAGACTGCCGGCATAGTCATTGACTAAATGTGCAAAAGGTTTTGTGATAAGCCGTATGAGAACCTATCTAGAGCTTTGAGTGGACAGCTAATGGCTGTTAAGACTTTAAAAATTGTTTTACCGAGAAATTTTTTTAAATTAAAGATCATCAACTTATTTTCGTGAAATTTAAGTCAAGAGTCAGGACCTCAACGAATGAATCTTTCTCCATTTGCTCCTAAGAAATGCCCAAGAGTTTCTCGAAGTATGTGGCAACAAAAATCGCGTTTAGATATCTTAACTGGGAGTCGTCAATGACTGTATCTTGAATGTGCTCTTTTATGAAAGGATGTAAATAATCGATAAACTTTCATCAAATTCAGCTAGACTAACATCGAAGCACATATGCAAAGCTTCATTGCCCGAAATGCTCAGCTGGGTACAGTGTTGAAACATTTGAAGCAAAGTTTTCTTCTCAAAGTTTCTTACTTCATAAGTCCATTTTGCCCAGACGTCACAAGTTGGAATGAAAGACGCAGGCTAGCTGTCAATCGTTGACTCCATTCATCAGTTGCTTTTATGCTGTCCAGTTCTTGAGCAGAGAGATCTGGCCGTCGTTTTGCTACCGAGTGCATGATTGTGAGAATTAAAGGAATTCTCCGCATGAATTCCCGGCAACTCCCAGATATTCCCCGGATTAATTCTTCGCTGATATTTCCCCCTTGTGTTTGTAGACCTGAACCATTGCGAACAGTGATCTTTGTTCCGACCCCACTTGTGGGGGGGAGGAACTATATACTCAAATGGGTTTTTTTTGTTCCGTGAATTTTGGCCGACCGATATAGTCATCGTAGAGAAATGTGCGTGGTATCATTAAAAAGGTCGTCCAGCGTAGAATTCGAAATTAAAAAGATTTTTTTGAATTTAGTTTTTTCGAGGAGTTATCGAGGTTTAAAGTTTCATGTGAACACTGGATATTTGGTTCACTTTTGTTCACTTTTACCGTAGTTTTCGTTCGAATAAACGTTTTTTCTACGAAAAATTTAATTCAAAACTAGATTTCACGCCAAAAAGTAATTCATTTATAGGTTTTTAATAGAGAAAGGAGATAATAAAGACTAGGTCTAGTCTTAGAGGGAAGTTTAATATATAAAAATAATTCGAATTAGGTTTGGGAGCTCTTTTTTTTAGAAAATTTTGCATTTTTTTGTTTTTTCAAGTCACCTAGAGACTACTAGACACTTTTATTATCGAAGTTCCGTTAATGACAAACCTCTTTTACGATCAAATGGAGCCCAATGAGCAAAAAGTTTGTTTCGAAGGGATCGATCATGTTTTTTTTGGACTCGTATCTCAAATTTCGTAATTTCAAATGAAATTTTGATTTTTTTTTTGAGGTTTTACTAAGGTTTTATAATCCTATGGCATAAATTTGTTGACTAAAGGTGCAATAGATTTGCTAATGAGCATTAAGTGAACCTATCTAGTGCTGTGAGTGGACAGCTAATGGCTGTTAAGACTTTGAAAATAAATTTTCGAAAGTTTTTTCAAATTAGTAAATCGTAAACTTATTTTTGTGAACTGTAAGTTCGTCTTAGTAAAAACAGGATTGAACTCCTTCATACCACTGCAACATAAATTAATCTCATTGGCGGCTTTATCAAATAACTATTGGTTATACGTCTTCAATGCCACAAGATTTCAAATTTTTTTAAAAAAAATTTTGGACACTTCGTTTTATTGGTTAATTTTGAAATCTTATCACGTCATCCTAATATTGATGGCTACATCTTCCTTTAGTGAAGACGTACAAAAGATCATAGATAAAACTTTCTGAGAAAAAAATGTGGTTTAAATGGCTTCAACACTTTCTTCTCCCATTTTTCTAAAGAAATTTTGGTTTTTGCCTGTATTTGTTGTTTTTTTTTCATAGCCATAAGACATATTGTGAAGTCTTATTGATTACCTAGGCATCATAAGCATCCTTTTGCTCACATCGTGGCATAGCTGAGCGTATTCATTGAATTCCTATGAAAGCTTTTGAGTTTAATGTCTGTTAAGACTTCAAAAATATTTTTTTTTATTTTTTTTGAACATAAATCAATCTTAAGCTTATTTTCGTGGATTGTAAGTCAGTCTCGGTAATGAAAGAACCGCTTTTTTCTACATCAGCAACAATTTATCTAGTTAGCGGTTTTGTCTTCTAACTATTGGTTTTTTTCACTTCGGTGCACGAGTTTTCATAATTTTTATAATTTTTGGAATTTTTTTAGTAGTTTTGGTTCCTTTTGAAATCGTATTACATTATCCTAATATTGATAGCTCCCATTGGCTTAGTGAAGACGTTCAATGGATCGTTGAAAAAGTTTTCAGAGAAAAAAGCTTATGGTTTAAATAGATTCGACACTTTCTTCTCTCAATTTTCTACCGAACTTTTGGATTTTGCCTGTTTTTGTTGTTGTTTTCATAGTCAATGACTTTTTGTAATCTCTTATTGATTAAATTTGAATGACAAACATCCTAGTCGTCACATCATCTAGGCATAATTTAGCGTATTAAATGCCTTCCGTTGAAAGCTGTAGAATTTTTTGACTTTGATACTATGGGTTTTCTCAAAAGTTTCGTGGTTTTGATGTATTTTTCTTTGCCATACGACTGATTGTGATGAGTTATTGATGTCACATGAATGAAACATATGACTGCTATTTCATCGAGGCAGACTTTAGTGTGTTTAATTAACTTAAAATGTAGCATTTTTTTAAAAATTCAAACATCTATTTTTGTTATCTCTTCATTTGGTTGACAATTAAGTCAAAAATGTAGATGAACTCGGGTCGGAACATCATGTGCGAACGCACATTAACGAGTAGCCTTGTTCAAATTAACTCTCAGTCATTTACCGTAGAAAACGGGATAGAGTTATTTGCTCAATTTGGAAAACATATTACTATGCAACTAAAATTGATTTAAAAAAGTTTACTTCTCAATTTTATCAACTCAGGGGGATCTTTTGCAATTCAATTAGGGAATAGTAAATCTCAAATGGCTCCATATGTCGGCCTTTTCTCAAAATAGTTTCGTGACCCTTCATTTTTTAACAATTTTTATTTTATAATTTCAATTCACTCTTTTTATCATTTCTTGCAACGTTTATTGTTTTTTGCTATAATATAGGCAGAAACGTTATCTTCTACAACTTATATTCATAGTATTTATCTAAGAAATTATCTGAGTCAAAGGCTTAACTCATAAGAAACCCGCGAGTTGAATGGTTAACTTTGAAAAACCTTTTAAGTCGAATGATTAATTTTAAGAGCCTTGTAATTCGAATGGTAAGCTTGTAAGAACTTGAAAGTCGAATGGTAAAATTGTAAGAACTGCCAAGCTTTCGGAAGAAAAACTTGCAAGCCGATGCATCGCCTTGCAAATATCTAACAGAAACTTGCAAGTTCTTACAAGATAACCATTCGGCCTGGACCCGGGCGGTTCATATTAATTTGTAAGCAGTTAAAAATAAGTCCAATACAGTTTTTCATTAGTACTAATATGGACCCATAATCGTTTTCATGAAACAAACAGAGATCACTTTAAAATTTTTTAAATTTTTCAAATCATTTGTTGAACTGGCGTTTGGGAGTTGAAAGTGAATCATTTTGCATAAGTTGGGTTCTCAAACTCAACGAAGGCATCTATTGTTTGTTATCAAATTTTTGCTATCAAATTTTTGTTATCAAATTAAAACTGGGCAATGAAATTGCTTTTCTTATGAACATACTGGCTAATTGTATCTTGATCAGACAACATTGAGCTTCTGAAGTCAGCAAAATTATCGGATCTTTTCAACAATTGCCCCCCCTTTTGCAAAAGGGGGGCTTTTCTTGAATAGAATTTAAGCGAGACGTTTATTAACCAATCAGAGACGACTAACAACTTTCCACGCATGCACATACTATGTTAAATTGAATTGAATAAAATACGCCATGGTATGGCAACTAGCCGAACCGGAATACAAAGCGAAAAGAGTTTCCGACTGGCGGGTCGGTGGGCGTCCCGGCTTTGCCACGATAACCGACCCGCGATTTCCGGATTAAATCCCACAGCGCATGAGAAGCATGGCCATGAACAGCGGTCCGCAATTGCACTTAAACTACTATTCGGCTATCTAAACTGTAGGCCAAGTAATATCGTGGTAAAGTATAGCACAGAAGGGGGGGGGGGGCGATTCTCTACTAGGTACCAAGGGGGAGGGGACAATTGTGGAAAAGATCCAAATTATCGCGGATTGAGTTTTGGTACACGGCAAAGTAATTGACTTCGGTTGAGTTGGTCCAAGAGGAGTTTTTAATTGAATGTGAGTTGTGAGTTGCTTCATCGCTTTTCTTTGGCTACATATGGCACATTCCCTCTGTTGGTGTGGATATTGAACCAGCATGAATCGTTCCTCCCACTTTAAGGGCAGTGTAAAAAACTACAAATCCATTATATTCATTGTTTAAATCCGAATAAAAGGACAAAGTTACTGTTCTGACCGAAGCTGTACATAAACGATATCGATATCTGTAATCTGAGGTCGAACCACAAATGTGGAACTGTGATTTTGGAGTAAATTCTAGTTTGTTCCGATCCACCACAGTCTGAAATTTCGGACCTGTTATTGGGCAAAAAGCAAAATTTGTTGTATTTTTCGGAAAAAAAAATATACAAACCACGAGATGGGAGACCCCGGGCCGAGGTGTCCACGCCTAATACACCGTTATTAAGCGAGATTAGGGTGTAAAGCGTTTTCCACTCTTAAATAGCAGGGAAAAGAGTGTAAGAGTGTAATTTTAAGAAAATTACATTCTTTTTACACTATTTACACTCTTCATTCCACTCTTTTTACACTCTTAAAAATTACACTCTTTCGTTCAATTTTTAGTGGGGAAAAGAGTGAAAAGTGTAATTTTGAAGTGATTACACTCTTAGAAATACACCGCAATTTTTGAGAAATTACACTCTTAGAAATACACTACAATTACACTGTTTTGTCCACTTATTTCCTTCTTTTCAACGGGTGTAAATCTTATCCAGGCTCTGCACAAGGAAAAAAATTACAGAAATTTGTGCTGCAATAATAAAAATTTGATCTACGTCTTCAACACAGAATGAAGAGGAGGAGGATACAGATGACAATGAAGCTTTTTTTGTTAGTTTTTTTGGTTTAGCTTGTTTTTGTTCTTCTTTCTGCGGTAGAAGAGACTTTTGCAGGTTAATGGCATGTATGATTCATCGCATAATGAGATTCAAATGCACCTTTTCAACGCCGCTGGTTGCAATCTGTTTGTTTTAATGTCCTTGATACCACTGAATAAAACAAAAAACAACGAATTAAGATTACGGGTTAATGAACCTTCGAGTTAGGTGAAGAAAATGTCGAACTTCATGAAAAACAATTGTTAATAACTTTTTGAAGATGACGGGTTAGAAAGCCTATGTTAGCTCATTGTGTTGCCTCGATAATAAAGTTTAAGAGTTTGTGTAGAAGTAAACGCCAATATTTTGGTTTGTTCACAAAATTTTAATGAACCGTCGAACTAGGTGAAGAAAATGTTGAACTTCATGAAAAAGGTCTATTGATAACTTTTTGAAGAAGACGAGTTAGAAAGTCTATGTTAGCGCATTTTGTTGCCGGGATAACGTAATTTAAGAGTTTGTGTAGATATAAATGCCAATTTTTTAATTCGTTCACAAAATTCTAAAGAACCGGCAAATTAGGTGAAGAAAATGTCGAACTTCATGAAAAACGTCTGTTAATAACTTTTTGAAGAGGACGAGTTAGAAAATCTACGTTAGCCTATGTTGTTGCCTTGACAACGTACTTTACGAGTTTTTGTAGAAGTTAATGCCAATATTCTGATTTGTTCACAAATTTTTAATAAACCCTCGAATTAGGTGAAGAAAAAGTCGGACTTCATGAAAAACGTCTGTTAATAACTTTTTGAAGAAGACGAGTTAGAAGGTCTATTTTAGCCAATTTTGTTGCCTTGACAACGTACTTTGTGAGTTTGTGTAGAAGTAACTACCCATATTTTGATTTGTTCAAAAAAATTAAATGAACCGTCGAATTAGGTGAAGAAATAGTCGAAATTCATGAAAAAACGTGTGTTAATAACTTTTTGAAGAAGAGGAGTTAGAAAGTCTATGTTAGCTTTTAGCCCATTTTGTTGCCGTGATAACGCACAAAATCAATTTGTGTAGAATTAAATGCCCACATGTTGATTTGTTCACAAAATATTAATTAATCGTCGATTTAGTTGGAGAAAATGTCGAACTTCATGAAAAACGTCTTTTAATAACGTTTTGAAAAAGACGAATTAGAAGCTCTATGTTAGCCCATTTTGTTGCTCTGGTAACATACTTCATGGGTTTGTGTACAAGCAATTGCCTATATTTTGATTTGTTCACAAAATTTTAATGAACCGTCTAATTAACTGAAGAAATAGTCGAACTTCATGAAAAACGTCTGTTAAAAACTTGTTCAGGAAAACGAGTTAGAAGGTCTATGTTAGACTTTTTTAATGCCGTGATAACGTACTTTATGAGTTTGTGTAGAAGTAATTGCCCATATTTTGGTTTGTTCACAAAATTTTAATGAACCGTCCAACTAGGTGAAGAAAATGTTGAACTTCATGAAAAAGGTCTATTGATAACTTTTTGAAGAAGACGAGTTAGAAAGTCTATGTTAGCGCATTTTGTTGCCGGGATAACGTAATTTAAGAGTTTGTGTAGATATAAATGCCAATTTTTAAATTAGTTCACAAAATTCTAAAGAACCGGCAAATTAGGTGAAGAAAACGTCGAACTTCATGAAAAACGTCTGTTAATAACTTTTTGAAGAAGACGAGTTAGAAAATCTACGTTAGCCTATGTTGTTGCCTTGACAACGTACTTTACGAGCTTTTGTAGAAGTTAATGCCAATATTCTGATTCGTTCACAAATTTTTCATAAACCCTCGAATTAGGTGAAGAAAAAGTCGGACTTCATGAAAAACGTCTGTTAATAACTTTTTGAAGAAGACGAGTTAGAAGGTCTATTTTAGCCAATTTTGTTGCCTTGACAACGTACTTTGTGAGTTTGTGTAGAAGTAACTGCCCATATTTTGATTTGTTCAAAAAAATTAAATGAACCGTCGAATTAGGTGAAGAAATAATCGAAATTCATGAAAAACGTGTGTTAATAACTTTTTGAAGAAGAGGAGTTAGAAAGTCTATGTTAGCTTTTAGCCCCTTTTGTTGCCGTGATAACGTACAAAATCAATTTGTGTAGAATTAAATGCCCACATTTTGATTTGTTCACAAAATATTAATTAATCGTCGATTTAGTTGGAGAAAATGTCGAACTTCATGAAAAACGTCTTTTAATAACGTTTTGAAAAAGACGAATTAGAAGCTCTATGTTAGCCCATTTTGTTGCTCTGGTAACGTACTTCATGAGTTTGAGTACAAGCAATTGCCTATATTTTGATTTGTTCACAAAATTTTAATGAACCGTCTAAATAACTGAAGAAATAGTCGAACTTCATGAAAAACGTCTGTTAAAAACTTGTTTAGGAAAACGAGTTAGAAGGTCTATGTTAGACTTTTTTAATGCCGTGATAACGTACTTTATGAGTTTGTGTAGAAGTAATTGCCCATATTTTGGTTTGTTCACAAAATTTGAATGAACCGTCTAATTAAGTGAAGAAATAGTCGAACTTCATGAAAAACGTCTGTTAATAAATTTTTGAAGAAGACGAGTGAGAACGTCTAGGTTAGTTGTTAGCCCATTTTGTTCCCGTGATAACGTACTTAATGAATTTGTGTAGAAGTAAATGCTCATATTTTGATTTGTTCACAAAATTTCAATGAACCGTCGAGTTTGGTGAAGAAAATGTCGAACATCATGAAAAAAGTCTGTTAGTAACTTTTTGAAGAAGGCGACTTAGAATGTCTATTATAGCTCATTTTGTTGCCGAGTTAACGTTTTTTATGAGTTTATGTAGAAGTAAACGCCAATATTTTGATTTGTTCAAAAAATTTTAATGAACCGTCGAGTTAGGTGAAGAAAAAGCCGAACTTCATGAAAAACGTCTGTTAATAACTTTTTGAAGAAGACGATTTAGAAAGTCTATAATAGCTCATTTTGTTGCCGTGTTAACTTACTTTATGAGTTTGTGTAGAAGTAAATGCCAATATTTTGGTTTGTTCACAAAATTTTAAAGAACCGTCGAATTAGGTGAAGAAAAAGTCGAACTTCATGAAAAACTTCTGTTAATAACTTTTTGAGGAAGACGATTTAGAAAGTCTTTAATAGCTCACTTTGTTGCTGTGATAACGCTCTTCATGAGTTTGTGTAGAAGTAAATGCCAATATTTCGATTTGTTCACATAATTTTATAGAACAGTCGAATTAGGTGAAGAAAAAGTCGAACTTCATAAAAAACGTCTGTTAATAACTTTTTGAAGAAGACAATTTAGAAAGTCTATAATAGCTCATTTTGTTGCCGTGTTAACGTACTTAATGAGTTTGTGTAGAAATAAATGCCAAAATTTTGATTTGTTCAAAAATTTTAATGAACCGTCGAGTTAGGTGAAGAAAAAGTCGAACTTCATGAAAAGCGTCTGTTAATAACTTTTTGAAGAAGACGATTTAGAAAGTCTATAATAGCTCATTTTGTTGACGTGTTAATTTACTTTATGAGTTTGTGTAGAAGTGTATGCCAATATTTTGGTTTGTTCACAAAATTTTAAAGAAACGTCGAATTAGGTGAAGAAAAAGTCGATTTTCATGAAAAACGTCTGTTAATAACTTTTTGAGGAAGACGATTTAGAAAGCCTATAATAGCTCATTTTGTTGCCGTTTTAACTTACTTTATGAGTTTGTGTAGAAGTAAATGCCAATATTTTGGTTTGTTCACAAAATTTTAAAGAACCGTCGAATTAGGTGAAGAAAAAGTCGAACTTCATGAAAAACTTCTGTTAATAACTTTTTGAGGAAGACGATTTAGAAAGTCTTTAATAGCTCATTTTGTTGCTGTGATAACGCTCTTCATGAGTTTGTGTAGAAGTAAATGCCAATATTTCGATTTGTTCACAAAATTTTATAGAACAGTCGAATTAGGTGAAGAAAAAGTCGAACTTCATAAAAAACGTCTGTTAATAACTTTTTGAAGAAGACAATTTAGAAAGTCTATAATAGCTCATTTTGTTGCCGTGTTAACGTACTTTATGAGTTTGTGTAGAAATAAATGCCAAAATTTTGATTTGTTCAAAAATTTTAATGAACCGTCGAGTTAGGTGAAGAAAAAGTCGAACTTCATGAAAAGCGTCTGTTAATAACTTTTTGAAGAAGACGATTTAGAAAGTCTATAATAGCTCATTTTGTTGCCGTGTTAATTTACTTTATCAGTCTGTGTAGAAGTATATGCCAATATTTTGGTTTGTTCACAAAATTTTAAAGAACCGTCGAATTAGGTGAAGAAAAAGTCGATTTTCATGAAAAACGTCTGTTAATAACTTTTTGAGGAAGACGATTTAGAAAGCCTATAATAGCTCATTTTGTTGCCGTTTTAACTTACTTTATGAGTTTGTGTAGAAGTAAATGCCAATATTTTGGTTTGTTCTCAAAATTTTAAAGAACCGTCGAATTAGGTGAAGAAAAAGTCGAACTTCATGAAAAACTTCTGTTAATAACTTTTTGAGGAAGACGATTTAGAAAGTCTTTAATAGCTCATTTTATTGCTGTGATAACGTTCTTCATGAGTTTGTGTAGAAGTAAATGCCAATATTTCGATTTGTTCACAAAATTTTATAGAACAGTCGAATTAGGTGAAGAAAAAGTCGAACTTCATACAAAACGTCTGTTAATAACTTTTTGAGGAAGACAATTTAGAAAGTCTATAATAGCTCATTTTGTTGCCGTGTTAACGTACTTTATGAGTTTGTGTAGAAATAAATGCCAAAATTTTGATTTGCTCAAAAAATTTTAATGAACCGTCGAGTTAGGTGAAGAAAAAGTCGAACTTCATGAAAAACGTCTGTTAATAACTTTTTGAAGAAGACGATTTAGAAAGTCTATAATAGCTCATTTTGTTGCCGTGTTAACGTACTTTATGAGTTTGTGTAGAAGTAAATGCCAATATTTTGATTTGTTCACAAAATTTTAAAGAACCATCGAATTAGGTGAAGAAAAAGTCGATTTTCATGAAAAACGTCTGTTAATAACTTTTTGAGGAAGACGATTTAGAAAGTCTATAATAGCTCATTTTGTTGCCGTGTTAATGTACTTTAAGAATATATATAGGTCTTTTTTCGACTTTGTTTATTTGATTTCAAAACTTTCAATAATTAGCGATTTAGGGGCCAAAAATTTGGCATTTTTGAGTTATTTTGACTAAATTTACCACTTTATCAAGCCAAAACATACAAGTTTTTGGTATCATGGTAAACTAGATTTCACGTTTCCAACAACCATGTTATTATCTTTTTAAAGTATTGCCAAACAAGAGAATGCGAGGGCAATGTAGAGACCGAAATCAGGGTCGATTTTAGCAAAATTTTCGAATTTTCAAAGTTGTTTAGTTTAATAACTTTTTTGTTACACGACGTATTTAAGAGTATATGATATCATTTTTTTGCCCATTTAATGCTCTTATAAGCTACGAATATATATGGGTTGAAAAGTTTCGCTTTAATTTCATTGCCCAAATTTCCGATTTTCCAAACTTTGCTGAAAATATGCAAATTTCAGCCAAATTGTCAAAAATCGAGTTTTTATTCCTTCTACTTTTTTAACTTTTTTTAACGCCAGGTTGATGCCCCAGTTCATGGTGATTCCAAAACATATTCATTTTTTAAATTTGGTTCAGTAGTTTTCGAGATATAAGCCTTTTTCGGACGCATACCAGCCCCCCAACGCCAACCCCCCCCCCCCCCCACCTTAACCTTTCCATTTCATCCTTTCCGTCTCCCCCCTCCGTTGCAACCACTTTTTTTAACATATTTTCATAGTCGTACTATATTATAGCTACCGTTAATTTTGGGCAAAATCCTCGGCCCGGGACATAAGTGCCTTTACAGGAATCTTTCTATGCCTCACGAGAAATGTAATCGTTACAACCAACAATGTTTTTTTTTATTTTCATTTGTAGAAAGTCACTTTAGGGGAGCGTGTGAGTGTGTGTGTGTGTGTGTATGTGTGTGGGGGGGGGGGTTGATCCCAGATAAACAAAAAGCCAGAGAAAAAACGTCTCTGATTTTTGATGTGTCTATGATAAACGTTCTGATTTATTGTACTTTAAAAATAATTAATTTTCTCTGTAGCCAAATAAAAGGTCAAATTTCTCAGTATTTCAAACAAAACGTAAAAACACGTTTTCTTTCAACTTTTTAACAAGAAACAAGTTACGGCAATTAGAGTCAAAGAGATTCAAAAATACTCTCCTTGCATGTTTTATCTAGTACTATGTCGTATAAAAAGCACGCCTTTAACAACAAACAATCCTATTCCTTTCAACATTTGTGGCGTATTTTGAAATACGTTTTTGTGGTTTAAGCTATTGAGGGCAATCAAGAGATTGTACGCTGCCTAATATGTTTAAATTTATATAGCATCTGGGAAAATACAGTGTTCTTTTTTTCACTTCTAGCAGTAGTAAGTAAATACTGTCTCAAGAGAGGGGGGATAACTTACGATACTTGAACATGGGATAATAGGGGGTTATCCTAGACGGAAAGGGATTAACTTCCATTCTTTACCAGATGTGATTATGTAAGACTTTTTCCAAGGCGGCAAACTTGTTTTGGTTCAAACAGCCAACTTTGTTCTAAATTCAATTTCGTTCCGATAAGAGCTGCAAGTGAACAATTTATTGAAACGTATTTTAGCACTCATAAACACAAAATTTACACGTTCAGGAAGTCAAAAGGCGCAGTTTAGGCAGTTAGGTACAAGTTTGTTGTCTGCGTGCAACTTTAAATGCTGGCTCTTCTTCATTCACTGCTGGCTCTTCTAAATGCTGGCTCTACTACATTCAGTGAACTCATTAGCTTCATAATTAATGAATGGATTAGGGGAGGAAGAGCTGGAGCTGGTGGCAGCATCAAAGTCTACAATATCGTCGCTATCAATATCTTCATCGTTAATAATACTAGTCATTGCAAATCCCGGTCAGGTGTTTCCCATTCTTCCGGGCTTTCACTTTTTGTTGTATCCGGCACAACAAAACTATTATTATGGTCCCAGTTTGGACTCGAATCTAGGAGAAGGCGAGCATAATTTTTTTTTACATTTTCGTAGTCCCACTCTACTTCATCGCTATCCCAAGAAAAACTTTCGACTCGGCAGTGATCAATTTCATGGTGGCCAAATGGTAGTGTTTTAATTCCCCCGTTCAAAATGTGGCGTTTATTATCAAAAGCAGAAAGACATATTTTATTTGTTGAAACTGTTTGTAGAACATGCTTTTCCGAAACAATCCTTGTATTTTCAGCGCGCAGTGGACTACCAGTCACAAGTGTATTATTGTAGTTTGCATGTCGAAGCAAATTTTGGTTTGCTCTGGTTATTCTTTTGGCGGACATTTTTCGGTTACCTATGGAAAGAAAAGCAGTCAAATCATGACAATCATACAAGGTTAGTTGTTACTTTGTTAGTTTCTTCTTGAATCAATAAACGTAAAACACTCACTAGCGGAAGTAATGCTGTACAGCTTTGGCTTCAGACATATAAACTCTTTTATATAATCCCCAGCAAATTCGTCTTTGAAATTTAAGACGACGCGTTTATTTTCCTCGCTGTACAGTTTGTTATCTTCTGGGTAATTTGAGAAGTCAAACTGATCAAGAACATTGCTCTCCACCAGTTCACGGTAGAGATCTTCACAATTGATCTGGTATAGCAAGCTATCAATATCACTATAAAGTAATCGACAGTCGAATGAAGATCGCATTGTTCCATAGTGAAACTGATACATCTAGAATTTCGCTAGATCAGGTATTGTGGCCCCTACTATAGTTGGTGTATCCCAATAGATCTTTCTTGGGCGGGAAGAGAGAGCTGCCATGTTCTCGCCAAATACTTTGATTTTATCAAACTCAAACTTGCTTACTATGGTTAGGGTTCTTCTTGCGTCTCTCATCAGCTCGATTTTCATCCGTCGACGTTTCGATTCGCAGTGTTTCCCATAAACGGCGTTGTTCATTAGTTTATAGAAACTCTCCTCAAATTTATTCGAAGCCACTTGTCTCTTCTCACTGTTCAGGGCTATATAGGGTGTTAACCAATTGTTTTGAGTAAACTGTAGCACACGATGCATTTTCCTAACCAGTAATCCCAAATTAACATACAGTTTCATTAGTTTTTAATGCAGCACAAAATGTTCTTTGTCGAAAAAGTCTGCAACACTTTTTGAACTTTTGAGGGGGGTAAGTTATGACTCTCTCCCATTTTTTTCTTGGTAGTCGCAGAGCCAGTCATCCTCAACAATATTTATTGATGGTGCGAGGGGGAAGTCCTGATGGTAATCGTGTACACTTGCTGGATAATGCAAGTCGACTTCCACGAAGTAACCGATAGTGTTATCATCAGGGCAGTTTAGTATATCTGCCAGTGTAATATCAGAATTAAGCGTAAAATCTGATTGAGGGAGTTTTTCATTCTGCATGACGCCACCGCACAGGTTATTTGCGTCCACGCAGAAGCCAAATAACGAGGGTTGTGAAGAGTCATAATCTGGTAAATATTTATAATTTGCTGTAAACTTTCTCATCTCGTAGACTGAACATAATCCCCCACGTACTGAGCCTTCTGTCATCTCGAGGTGTTCGCGTTCTGTAAGCAATTCGACTTCTGCCCTGCATATTCTCAAGGATGCTTCCTTAGCAATATGTGGCAGTGTGTAAAAGTGCACGCAATCGAGTTTGTATGTGGAGAAGCTGAGCTCTCTGTGGAACTCACAAACGCATGCGAGAAGAGCGCAATCGGTTTTCAGTTATGCGTCGTGGTAGTCTTGTAGAGTTTCACAATTCAGAGTGTTCCATATCCTCCTGGCGTGGTTCAAGTTTTCTTGAGTTATTGTTACTGCGTTTCCTTCTAAAGTGTTACGCCATTCATTAAGTGGCGGTAGGGATTTTTTGCTGAACTTTTCTCGACCGCTAACATATGAATAGTGGTAATATCCTTTTTGCTGGAGGAGCTTCAATTCTGTTGAGGATAGGTTAGGAAAGACAGAAGCAAGTATTCCAAAACGATCTCTGGGTAAAATGTCAACCAACTTTTCGAGAGACGAATTCATCATTTTGAATGAATCAATAAACCTCTAAGTTTCATACTTTTTGATCACTTTTCCATCATCTAAGGTTATGGTCTCCACGAGCACTCCAAAGTTCATGGAAATGTATTTTTCATCAGTAGATGGAATTACACTTACATTGGTCGTTGGCTCACAAGATTGCAGGGCTAAACAAATGTGATGAAGACCATAATTTTGTATATTATGTCCCACCACAGGGGTAAAGTTGACGTTCCTTCGTGCTCGGTTGCATTTTTCATGAGCCCAGCCAAGAAATTGTCCGCTGTAGTGGCATTGATCCAGATCAATTGACGACTGTTCATCATTATCGTCAAAGGCTTCGTTACATATCCAACATTCGCTAGCTGCACTTTTCGGATACTGGCTACGGACACCTTTGAAGAAAGGAAAGGCTCGTTTGCGCTTGTATATATCCTTGACTAGTGTGTCTAACATGTTTACAAATTTAGTAATGCAATCTTCAGAGCTGTCCACGTGGAAGGAGATGGGTTTTATTGAGTTGTGATCAATTACCGCAAGTGAAAACCCACAAGGCTCGTGTTTTTCAATAACTCTGGTGTATGCGTTGTTCCCATGGGGCGTGCAACCTGCTAGTGGACACAAGAATGATTCGAAGTCAAAGTAAATGACTAATGGAACAAACCAGGTAGCGGCCAAGTTTTTGAAAATATATAAACTTTTTCCCGGAGCTGGTAATTTTCACAGCAGTTCTCCATATGTTCGGTAAGCTTTGCAATGCCTTCTTCACACAACCAGAAACAATTCCGGCAAATATGAAACGCAAAGCGGAATTTGGTATTTCGGAGTTGACACAATACTTTAACCAATCAGAACATAATGGTAAAACCCAGCTTCGTATAAAAACAATAGATCCATTGTGAAGTTTGAGACAAACTTTGACAATCTGAGTGGAAATAAGTCCCTACCATTATAACCAAAAACGTTGATTCGAATTTCATTGAGATTTTCGAACTGATTGATGTCTTTTAGCCCAGTGGGCATATCGAAATGTCCAGTTGGTTGATGAAGGTTGGCTTGCTTGTAAGTTTCGGGTGAAGTTTTGTCTGTGTAGTAGTTCCTTCCTGGTCGATCTAAGTTAATATTGTTGTGCATATGATATGCAGCAATATAACAGTAAAGCAATCAATTTGCGTCCTCATTGTTACGAATATTAAGTAAACTGCGGCAGTTTGTATTTTTGAAGGTAATGTAATGGAAGAAGAGCCGGTTATAGGTCGGTAGCGGGCAAAGTTCACTGTTACTTTGTAACTTTCTCAAGCACCCAACCACTACCATTAGAGGCAAATGTCGTGAGCACTATCATCATCTTGTCGACCATAGTCCAGAAGGTCTCACTGCTAATTCCCTGACTGTAAACGGGCGTCATGAGCAAATTTGCAAAAATTTCAAAAAGCTCAACTTCCTGATCTTCGTTTTGACTTGGTTTTCGGAGTTGAAGATGAGCACTAATTTGAACTTTTTGCGATACTTGTGAGAGTTTTTGTTCTATAAGCGAATCGATTTGTGGTTTATGCTGCAGCATAAACTGAGAAAGATCTGTGTTGGTTTGGGTTGTTGATGGCGGCAGATGGTAGCTCTGAAGGGTACCATTAAAGGCAGTTTAAACCTACTTCGTCGGGCTGGTAGCGATGCTCATGGCGAGATTGTTTTCCCCTGTTAGCAAAGTTGCCGAACAATAATTGCAATTGAAAACCATAGTTGGAAAATTCAAGATTCAAAAGTTAGCAGAGATAATGACATCTTTCGTAAACATGTAATTCAACTTCAAATGGCGAATTATCTTCTATTCCACACGAGTCTCTTATATTAGGCGCGCAATTCAAACTTTCAAAATTTCCGAATTTGATTGGATAATATGAGCGTGCGTTTTGTCCCAGCTGTAGTCAACTACTATGAACATATCAATTGCGTTGAACTAAAAGTAGCGCTTTACGTTTCCCACTGAACAACACTGACATGATAAAACTTGTTTGAGATTTTCGAATGTTTAGTGCAATATACAAAAAGACGTCTAAAACCATGGGTAGTTCTTTTTAGTTATTAGCTCTATGTGATGCGACAAAATATATCAATTGCAGTTTTTTGGTTTGTTAAATTTGAGGTTTAGTTAAAGTAAACTTTTATGAATTTTTAACGACATTTGTATCAAATATTTTAATTTTTTTTCTTCATTTTGATAGCTAATATGCTCTAATGACATAAAAGAAGCGGAAACATTTGTGTTTCAACCTTTTAGATGTAATATTACACTTCTGTAGCCTACCTAAAAAGAAAATTTCGATTAGGTTTACACAGAATTTTTGAAAAACATTCCAAAAACATCGCTTTTTTCAACACTTTGTTCAATTTTAAGTACAAGGGATGCTTGGGACGGTTATGAAGCACAGTTTTATTACTGTTACGGTGTTTGAACGGCTAAAAAGTTCACTGAAAGCAAATGAAATGTTCAAATTTTTTTCGCTTGATGTTGCAAAAAAAGCGATTTTTGTAGTTTTTCACTGTAGATACCGATGGGTGCGTCTGACGATGTTGGGCGTCATAACAAAAAATGCTCCCCGGACACTAAAACGTAGGATCCGACAAGAAAAAATCCCTCATCTTTATCAGGAGAAAAGTTAGGTTTTCTGTCAATCATGATCAATCAATGTCATCACATGACAGCTAATGACAAGCCCCCTGTTGCAAACCTTTTTCGATGCCAGCTGTTATGAGATGATTTTGTCTCCATCCCCCATAAATTGTTTTTTTTTTTTAAAAAAAACCTGGTGACTCATTATTATTTCGGGTATTTCAATTGCTAATTAATGCCAGATGTTAATGAGACGTTAATGTCCAGATGTTTTCAAAATCGGTGAAGGAGCCGTTTTTCGGCCCTGACCCTTATGACCAAAAGTGACAAGCATGTATCAGTGATTACAAATCCGTTTGAAAAAATGGGATTTTTTTCATTAATTACTAATTTTTTCATTAATTAGACTAATTAGCTGCTTATTAGATGTTAAATAATGGTTAATTATCTCATGAAGGATTGAGTTTAAATTGACGAGCATTATGAGCTTTTTGTAGCGCAGTGTCTGATAGTATCAACCCAATAGACAGTTTCATCCCAACTATCTGTTGGAGCCGATTTTTTTGGGGTCAAAGGTCACCATGAAAAACAAAAAAAAATTGTTTTTTTTTTAACTTTTTTTGAAAAATGTGGTTATTTTTTCTTCATATCGATAGCCCACAAAAATTGCTTGGTAATGACGTTCAGGTTTTGAGTTTTCGTTCCGTCGAAAAAAATTCATTCAGCAAAAAACCGAAAAAAACCTCATTTTCTCCTTTCTTTTTTCCTCCTTCTCGCTGAAAAAAAGATGTTTTGCTAGTTTAAATAACACCTGAAGATATACCCAACAGGAGCGCTGGTATTATACTAGCATACCACGAACGATTTGCTAAATGAGGTTTTTGTTTGATAAGGACTTTATGCATTATTTTGAAGCTTTTGTTCAAACCTAATTTTACATTTTAATAGCTTTCTCAACAAATTCTCTCTCAACCAATCAGAAGCTTGCTTGCTTCCTGTTATATACATTACCTTCTGAACATGTTTGAACATGTCCTTTTTGGAAAGTTTCTCTCAACTTTGTCTCACTAAACAGTACTGTTTTTGTGAACATATTTGAACATGCCCATTTTAGTAAAATTCTGATTCTGAAGTCTGCTAGCTATGTAAAAAGCTTAAAAGAATAGTGTCAATTAGCGAGCTATTCACAAAAATAATAACACAACACACCAGAGGAAATATAATTCAATATTAAATAAGTTAATAGAGGTCAAAAGAGTCCATTAGAGAGTCTTCCTGTCTTCGTTTTTTTGGTGCTGCGCATACTACTGGAGTTTCCGAGCAACTGGGTGTTTTGAAATCGGCTGAATTTGTTTGGGGTTGTGGTGTCTGAATGTTTGAACCAGACATCAAACTGACTTGTAATTGCAAAATTTGCAGAGATCTTGTTCTTCATCTGGAAATCCTCAAAGAGTGAGGGGCTTGGGGTTGGAGTAAAAGTTGGGTTTGGATCCACAGCAAGAGTTGTTGGAACAATGACTGAAACACAGGTGGCTGACTGTCCGTTGAGGATGGTGATGATTTGACGCCCCACATATCACCATAATTTCCGTAGGCTTGATATTTGCCCAGTTGGTTCTCGAATAAGGGCACACAGTCGCAGTCGTATCTGTAAAAGATGCTTCTCACTTCTTCCGGCAAAGTTCCTTCAGTCGAAAGCATTTGTGGTATAGTTTTTGGTGGTAAGTGTCCTCCAGAAGTAATGATACTGCACTCAGTCGGCTCAGTTTTTTCCGGTAGGGCAGCAATAGCGTTAATAAACAGCGTTTTCTGTTGTATCAGAACGACAAAATTTTCAAATACTGTTTGGTAAACAAGAGTTCTCTCAAAGGAGATAGCAGACTCCGAAAGATTTTTCAAGGCCATTGTTTTGAAGTTCAAGTTCGTTTCAATAGTTAACTGTTAAGTAAGAGCAAAAGAAAGAAATGAACACAAGTACAAAACTCTTTCCCAAGAAGTGTTTCCCAGGGTTCACCTTATCTAAGACCAAACAAATGATTGGAGCATAGTCACACCTAGTTGCATAATATATTGTTTATAGCATGTGGTTTTTACTAGGCGCATTGTAGTTCCTTTACAGATGAATTTGGGGTCAAATCTGTTTTGTATTGGTTTTATGTAAATTGTGTGTGATCTCTGCACTATACTATCTAGGGTCACATCTGTTCTAAATAAACTTGAATGTAAAATACATGGGTCTCTACACTATTAATGGTTAACTCTCTCCCACACAAAAGTGTGGGTTGTGCTGATGAATTTATTGCTTTATATACAAAACACATGCACTTGTTATCTTTGTTCGCAAGTAGGTTCACGTAACTCATAGACTATAGAGGTATGGTTTTAATTAACCATTATCTAAAAACGAACACAAGTACAAAGTTCTTTCCCAACATGTGTTTCGCATGGTTCGCCTTATCTAAGACCAAATAAATGGTAGCAGTTTAGACTTTAGTCACACCTAGTTGCATAATATATTGTATATAACATATGGTTTTCACTAGGCGCACTGTGGTTCCTTTACAGAGGAATTTGGGGTCACATCTGTTTTGTATTGGTTTTATGTAAAAAGTGTGTGGTCTCTGCACTATACTATCTAGGGTCACATCTGTTCTAAATCAACTTGTATGTAAAATACATGGGTCCCTACACTCTTAATGTTTATTTCTCTACCACACAGAAGTGTGGTTTGTGCTGATAAATTTATTGCTTTATATACAAAACACGTGTAATCGTTATCTTTGTTCGCAAGTATGTTCTGGTGGTTTATAGAGGTATGGTTTTAATTAACTTTTATCTAAGGTCACATACGTATAAAAGTCTAAAATGAACAGTCTCAAGTACGCCGTGGGGCGTACTTGAGATTGTATTTACCAATCACGTTGATTTAATTAAAAATATGACGACACTCGTCTGATCCCAACTTGCCGCGCCTCCTAACTTCGTAGTTATTTAAATTATGTTGACTGAAAGTGATAAAAACAAGTTGCCTACAATGCTTTTTAGTTCCTCAAAAGAGACACACAGTTTGGAGATTGCTATTTCGACATTTCCCAAACTGAAAACCGTTTGGTCAGGGCAACTTTAAAAACGTACGAGAGAACCGGAACATATATGTTTTTAAAGTTGTTCAAGAAAGCGGCCGAGGATTACGAGTTTGAACAGAGAATTTCTCTGACTCTAGAAAAGTTTGGAAATTTAGTCAAAAAAGCAGAAAAAATACGTGAATCTGCAACGCAAGATTACCCATCAAAACCACCCCCAGCAAAGAAGCAGAAATTTGATCAGTGTAGTAAAGATGATGGAAGCAATGTTTGAGCGATCTCCCAACTATTTCAAACAATTTCAAAAGCAATTCAAGTTTTTAATTGCTGACGAAAAGCCAAACTTAACAGCTTCGAATAACTATGATGTGTGTCCTCATTTTGAGTCTGATTTTTGTCAGTTAACCACTAACCATTTTCATGTTCTGATTGAGATTGCAATCGACGTTGAGACCATGAAACCAATCAAAACTTTTGCAGTACATTGTCTCTTCACTACCTTTAGACACTTATTTTCAACTTCAACGAGTCTGGAATTTAAAGGATATACAATTTCAAAATTACAGCTTGCTGTTGACTTTAACAACAAATCTGGAGAGAAAATGGATACAGCAAATGCACGCAAGCGACTTCCACCCATGACAACAGTGGCAACCAAACTACCAAAATCTACAGCGGTCAATAGCGGAATCTCAAAAACATTGGCAAGATCCACATCAATGGAACCACAGAAAGCAATTCACAATTTTGTGTGTTCTACAATTTCTTCGAAAACTCAAACTGATCAACTTAGTAGTGAAACTTTGAAAAGAGTGGAATCAATTTTGAGTGGTACTCATTCTGGTACTTCTTGTCAGATTATGGATATATTTATGAGTGGTTTTGGAAAACTAAACATAGATTCTGATTTACTATTTGTTCGTCTTGTATATGAAGAAAAATTTCAGTTTTGAAAAAAAATTATTTCACAATGATAGTTTTGTTAGAGCATCATGTGAAGAGCAAAGCGAATCAACTGCAAATCACTACAATTTACAGTTTGTCTATTATCAAACATTAAATGAGCAATAAAATTACAAAAGAGTCCGCACAATTCTGAGTTTTGACTTTGAATTGGTTGATTTTCAAGTAATTGGTAAAACTGTACATTATTTTATGCAAGTCGTTGATAAATATTCCTGTAAGAAGACAAGGATCCTCCAAGGGGATCGGTAAACAGAAGATGGTTGCTTTTTTTACAAATGAGGAGCCAGTGCGTTCCAGGACTTTGCGATTTTGACGCTTTTACTATTAAAAAAGTGTTTGATTTCAATTTTGAAGGAGAATTGTCAGCTGCAAATACACCTCGAAATTTGTGCTTTAGTTTTTGACATCTCTGAATTAAACCACTAATGTCGTCTTCGTCCATCAGTTTGTTAGAATATGATTTTTTGACACTCGTCGCGCAGTATCAACAAAAATTTTACTAGCTTTTTCTCCAATGATAAAAATTTCATGTTAGTCGGTAAGGCCGCTGAAAACTTCAACTCGATATGGAACAGTTTGTTAGCTCCGGATGTATAAAATCATGAGAAGCTTGTTGGGTGCTAGTCAGATCAAATACCATTATAAAACGGTTGGGATAGTCTGACAGACTTATTCCGTGTCCATTGTCAATATATAAATCTGATATTGTATTAAAATAAAGGAGTTTGTTATCAGTTGTAGATATTGGTAATCCGTTGCGATAAATATATATCTGTTCCAAGTCAAATTTTTGAAAATGAAGTGGAATTTGCATGTTGTTGCCCAAAAAGGCTTCGTTTGTATTGAGACAAATGGCTAATCTTCGGCTTGGCTCTCGTGCAAAAATATCCTCTTGCTTCCAACTACGCAGTCCAGTTGAAGTAGGGATGGGCAGCAGGGCTAGTAAGCAATATTTTTTCAATGGCAGACACGACCTCGTCGTTCGTTGTCATCTTGCGAGCGTACAAATTACCAAGTTTTTTCTTCGAGCAATTTCCGCTGCTTTTACTGCAGATGGGTCTTCGTGAGAATAGCTTTGACATGCCAACCAAGTGTTCTTTGCATCTTTGTTATGTGAAAACTCAGTTTTTATAAAACTGTTGTGTGCGTAATTTCCATTTGCGTTAGAGATTTTCAATCCGTTGGCTAACACTGTGCAGTCAGGGAAAATTGAATGCAACACCTTATTGCAAAAGTAAGGAGCATCGGTTATAGCATTGTCAGCAGTAGCTGTACCGTCATGAGATCAGCTCCCGAAAACTGAACAATTTTGCATTTGATTTCCAAAAAATTTTTTGTAAATCAATAAAGTTGTTACGGTCATTGGTTACCTCGAACTCTAACATGGGTCCATCGGGACTATAAACAGGCCCCAACTTTTGACAAAAATTTCCATCGAAAGTCACTAAGAGCGCCGGCTTCTCAAACAGATCGAAAGAGCTATGTGTTGCGTCGTTTGGTAACAAGTTAGCGATCATATTTAGCTTGAGAGAACAAATCAGACCGACTTCTTTTTCGAACTCTTTGTTTTGAGATGACCAAATTTTGTTTGGTTAATGTTTTTTTGGTGATTTTTTTGAGCGACTCCTTATCGTTTTTCTTTGTTGCCGAAGTCTTGATCCCCCTGTTTGGTTTTTAACAGCGTCTCTTATTGTTTTTTTGAGTGCTTGTTTGGGTGATTTTTTACTGCTGACTACGTCTAACAACTCTGGAACACTTTGCCATAAAAGTTCTTTTCCAATACCTTTTGCAGTAGGAAGAATGAAACGTCGAGCTAGGGGTAAAGCGACCCGCCCAATACCCGCAGCTAGTGCACTAAAACCGCTGCCTCTTTGCCTGTAGTGGCCATAGAAATATGGTAAGGATGTTGCTTGGTTAGCGTAGTAAGAGTCCATGCTAATTAGAAAATTTTTTGAACTGAAGGGTTACAATGACTTTACTGGTTCCCGAAAAGGGAACCAATTCTCCCGTTTCTGTGCGAAGCTCAATCGATATTGATTGTATAGTGTTTGATAAGAGTTTTTTGCAATCTAAATTGGAAAAAACAATTCGATGAGTTAGTTCAAGCTCACAGAGACTACCGTTTCTCAGACGTTGTTTTGAATTGATGACTCGAAGCAAGGGGGCTTTTGTGTCACCAACGTACTTATACCCAATAATATTCGTATAAATAGAATCTAAGTGCTTTCCTGAGCAAAGATCAACGGAAAATTCTCCATAGTATGCTGCCGTTTCATCACTCTTCATTAGTCTGTTTGATGTTGCATTTTTCATTTTGTACCCTATGTGTACTCCACTGCCATCTGGAATGCCCGAAAAACTGATTGTGCTCGGAATTTCGTTACTTGGAAAACTAATTCCCTCATTTTTCCTCATCAAATTTTCAAAGTTTCCAGTTTTCTTGATCTCTCTGAATGAAAAATTTGGTAGTCCAACAGTTCGTTTGATAGTAGTTAGTATGTCAACAACTGAGTTATATGTTCCCGTCATGATAGACAATTTCTCCCCGTTATAAGGACGAGAGATCACATTGGCTTCAGTAGCCCTTTTCTGGCTGTCTTCGTACCCTATTAAGCTATATACTACCATGTCTCCATTTACAATATACTGAATTTTTGTGGGGAAATGATCTCACTGAGAGCTACTCTCCAGTCACCAGCGAGTTGAATTTCATCATTGAAAAGGTTTCGAAATGAACTGAGAGTGTTAGAGTCAAAAATGTTCAATGAAGCAGATGAAATAACATGCACAGTGAATTCATCAGTGAAACGGTTTTCACTCATTTTTCTCTATACGAAGAAGCTGTAACTCTGGTTGATAAAATTTGCCTTGAATTTTGTCACAGTTTGCATCAATATGTGAATACGTTAGTGGATTGAAGGTTGCTAAGCTTTCTACTTCAAATACTTCTTCCGCGAAAGATTGCTTATACCCTTTCCTGAAGGCTTCGTCCTTTTTGACGATTCTAACAAAAATCTCCAACGTAATATTTGGGTCTATGAAACTTGATTTTTGAGAGCTCAAAGTGACAATTCGTGGAACATCCTTTTTAGTGATTTTATTTGGGGCAAGTTTGGTTACGCGGTTGACCCGTGAGTTAATTGTTTTCACAAAATTGATCCAGTTTATCAATGTAGTTTACCACTTTTCTTCAAGGTACTTTTAGATAATATTTTTTAGTGATCGATTGTTCCTCTCTGCGAATGCAGACTTTTTTCGCTAAAAGTGCTGTATAAATGAATTTTTCGTTTGTTGAATAAGGTTTTGAAGGCTCCAAGAAACTCTGTACCATCATCAATCCACACTTCTTGTGGTTGCTTGTTTTTTATCAGTTTTTTAAAGGCCGAGGCAGTTTCCGTTGCATAGTTTGTTTTTAAGGGCTCCACACGAAGGTATCTGGAAAGACAGTCGACCGCAACCAATAAATATTTAACATTTCTGTTGTATTTTGCTGGTTTATCCACATAAGCCTAGTCAACGGACCAAATTTCATTTATGTCTTTTACTATCACTTTAAGTCTAGGAAATCGTAAACGAATTGGGCGATATTTTGTAAAAGATGGCTTGGTTTCCAAGTATGTCTTAACTTTATCAAACGATAATTTGTTTTGGGTTTTTAATCGCGTTAGGTTTTCAAACGATGCAGGTCCCTTCAAATACATTTGGTCCGATGTTTTTTTTCTCGAAAGAAGGGAGACCATTTTTGCTGTTTGGTATCGTCTTTTGCCGTCTTTTTTCTTGTGCCCGTTTTTGTTTGGTTGGTAACTTGATAACCGCTCGTGGGCTTGCAAAAATGTCTTCTTCGCTTTCAGATGCTCCCAAGATCTGTTTGGCGTAGGTATTCGACACTAAATGAGGTGAAAGTTCGAGAGCTAATAACGCTCTAAAAAATTTTTGAATATCAATTTTTTTGTTAACTGCTGTGTGTTATACAAAAATTTGACGCTTTTAAGCCATGTGGTTGGTTATCAATATGAATGATACCAACTGGATCTTCAATGGATACCGTCGGGGATTCTAATATCTTGTTGAGAATGATTTCTGCTCTTCCGATTTTGTTTTTCTCCATCACTCCCAAATCTCTCATTTTTGATTTAAACGTTGTAGCTGTACTTTTTTTGACAATAGGTTCAATTTCACTGTCATCTTTCATGGGCTCCTTTTTTTCCTCATGATCTGTTATGCTGTCAACATTTATGCTGGGTTCTGTCTGGACTGCTCCATCTTCTTTATCACATTTTCCCGGTTTTTGAAACATTTCACTTTTTGCCGAATGTGTTGACATGAACATTCTTTTGGGAATTAAAATAAACTCTTCAGTATACATTATCAATTCCTTAGATGAAGGTAACACGAGAGAGCAATACCTTTCAAAAGAACCATGTTTTTAGCAAAAATCTGCCTTTTATTTTTAAACTTGTTTGTTTAGATAAAAGTTTTTTAAATAAACTTTCATGGCCTTGTATTAAAGTTTTCTTTACGGTAACGTTACCGTTGACAACATTAAGCAAACACTCGCAAAGAAAGTTAATAAAACTATTTGGTGCCGACTTGATTAATTCTTTTGATTTTATGTCCGATGTCTCTATCATTCGCCGCAGCATACAAAGCTTTTTCTCTCTCATTACTCAAATTGGTTAGAACAGCTTTAGCTGGTGGAAGGTAAAAAACGGATGGTCCTGGTGGAACAATTTTGGAGCAGTAACGTAAAACGTCCGATGTTTTTGGATCTAGATCGATCAGTAAATGACCAAAGGGTTGTTTGGTTGCTAGCTCGTAGCTATCTTTCGAAAATTTCGTGTTATTAAGCTGTCGACCAATTAAATCAATCTGTTGAATGTCACGGGGTGATTCGAATGAAATGATGTGTGTTGTATTAAGATCAATAGTTCGTGACCCCTTACTTTGTTGAAAAAAATTGTGTTTTACGTAAATTACACTAATGTTTTTGTGACGTCCTGCTGTAGCCAATGCCGAAAACTCTTTGTCATTGAAAATTTCTTCGCATGAATCGTCAAACACCAACAAACAGTTTTCAAGCTCGAAGCTTGAAAATTTGGTAAACTGTATGTTTAATTTTGCCTCTAGAGACTTAAATTTGGGTTGTTCATGTTGGTAGAAATAAAAGATCGAGAGAAACTTTGGAGAAAAAGTGTTTTCGAGTAACATTCTGAAAATAAGCTCTGTTTTTCCACAACATGACGTACCGAAAACGGCCATAAACAACCGGTCAGTTGTTGAAATGATTTTGTTTATAATCTTGGGTTGGGAAGAGCGTATCCAACTGTACAAAAAGAAGAGAAAACCAAAATGTAGACTCTTCACATTCCAGCTGGAAAAACACAAGTACAAAAAACACAGAAACTATTATGAGAAAAATTATAATAAAAACTTCTGATCGTGGTATCCTTGAATTACAAAACCTCCATGATCGTCTTTCATGGTGATTATTATCAAACACTAAGTCAGTTATTGCCCCGCCCGTATCAATCTGATCCTCTGCTTTACTCATTTCAAAATAAAGTTTTTTAAAAAAAAGGTACAAATTGTGAGTTTTGATTATCATTAATAAAAGGAAGGGTGTAGTTCGTTTTTACTCTGTCAGTTGTGTCTCTGAAAACAATTGACTGTACGTTGTTCTTTTTATTTCTTTGTCTTAATTCAGCTGGAAGGCTCTTATCGTTCAGTGACATCAGAACTGGTACTGCACGCTTGGGCATAGGTAAAGGGGTTAGTTCCAGCTTTCGCAATTTCTCTTCCAAAAACATGGTACACTTGAAAGTACTCCAAAAGCGAAAGGTATTTCTTGAAGGCTTCTATTTCAGCTCCAGTACAGACATTTTGTTGTTTTCTCAGTACAGTTTGACCACGACTGTCAAATTTTTCCTCTTTGAAAAATGTAACGTTTAATTGATTTTCATCCGCTATACAGCTGTAAACCACTAAATTTGGGGAGAAGTTCACTTGAAGTAGAGACGGTGCTGCTTTTTCGGACCATCGATTCATTCGTTAGCCACAGTTAAAAAAGTGTATCTTTTTTTCTTGCACTTTGTTTATTTCTTTGTCGCTTAGGACAGCTTAAAACATGTAAAGTACAAATTGGTGTCTCGTGAAAAAATTTGAATTTTTCAATTTTTGGGTATAATAAAAACTCTAAATTGATAACGTTCTTCTTGAGAAGTTTCTGATGAGTTTCTGTTTTTTCTGTTCCCTTTGCATAAAATGTTGCCAAGGGAAATCGAAGTGCTATGCTATCAAAAACTTGTTGCAAAAAACAATATGGATAATCTCCACTCTTCCAATTCAAACCCTGGAGATACTTTGACACCCAACTGTATGATCGTCTCTCACTCGAAGACAGTATGTTGAATGAAGTTGGGGGTAAATATGACACAGTATTGCACACAATTTCTGTCGAAACAGCTAGTTCATTGATAATAAAGCCAGACTTTTTGTGTCGAAAGCCTTCAAAATCAGAAATAACAGGTCGTGATTTCAACTTTCCAGCAAACTGAATAAATTGCTTTTAGTAGTTTTTACATATAGACAGAAGGCAAGTCCGGTCACGTGACCAAGGTACTCGTTCGTCACTGGAAAGGGTAGGACGTACGAATAGCCCGGCCTTTTTTCACTATATTCAAAGACAGAACCTGAAGCGTCGTGAAGTATACCATGTAACCTCAAAATTTTGTAAGACTTGAAATACTTGTCCAGAGAATAATTATCAATACCAATCAGCCTGCCATAGGGTCTCAATTTCATCTCAATATCCAAATCAAGGTCAGGATCCAAGTACTGACTTGTTGCCAAGAAATAAACAAACCTTTCACCGTATTGAGAATAATCCATTTTCAATTCCTTGTAAATTTCGTGAATAGCTTTCAAATCAACCGTCGCTAGGTATGTCATGACGGAAAAATGAGTTTCAAGGCGACCTAATCCCTTTAATCCCATTCCGTCTAGGATAACCCCTTATTATCCCATGTTTAAATATCGTAGGATAACCCCCCCCCCTCTTGAGACAGTATTTACTTACTATTTCTAGCTATTAATTTTTTTATATTTTTTTCCAATATAAGGTTTTAAAATGTTTTGTGGAGCCGCCCCTTCTAAAAAATAATTCGGATAATACGCTGATTTTTGAAGTAATGATCGAATAGCGATCTTCTTAAAGTCGAAAAAGGAAGTGGAACAGAAAAACGAGTTGTTTTTATAATCAAATTTCCAAATTAGAGTACCAGGAACGAGTTCCAAGTCTCGGTCAATAATCCGTACTCGGTCAAAAGTCTCTGTCAATAAATCTGGCTGCTGTTTTTTCATGATAGCAGTCTGACCAACCCTTCAGAACAACAACTCTCTGAGTCTTCATTTCGTCTCCAAACAATCCGTACATTTCATAATTTTTTGTGTAATAAACTACTGCTTCGTTTCTTCGCCCATTGTACTTGATATGGTCAGCATATTTTTTGACAGCAAATGCAACAACTTCATGATTTCCGAGAAGCTCACTTAGTTAATGGACAATGTCCCGCAAGTCTTCAAGACATTCATCCTTCTCACACTCGGCATCCAATCTGTCAAGTTTTTCACTATACAAAAACAATTGAACTCGGGACCAGTCTGCGTATATAGCTGTTTTTGTAGAAAAAGGCATTTGTCTATGCCAAGTCTAAGCAAAGAAAAGTTGTCAGCAGCCACAACAAAATGCTCTTCATCACTTGTATCTTCCCAGTAGAACTGTTTTAGCCATTGTTTGATACTTTTGGTCCCTTGATTGAAGCGCCCCATATTGCATACCGCACTTGACCATCGCAAAATAACTTCACAGATGGTGATGATGACAAAGAGTCATTCATCCTGTCTGCTTCCTCAAATTTTGACCTTGACTTGTTAATGTTTCCCAGACCATTCAACAATCTTAATTTATGGGAAAGAAATCATTTACAGAGAATTTCATATGCCTTCATGTTGACATTGTGAAACATCTTTTCCAAATTAGTTGCAAGTGCGGGCAAAATGTTCTTGTAACAAGCTATTTTGTCAAGTACCACAAAGAGTTCACTAGCGAAACACAGTTTTCCAGTTTCTGTTCGTTTCGAGCAAACTTTTTCAAGATATTAGTTTGGGGTTGGTTCTGAGCTGACAAAATTATTATAAACTTTTCGATGTTGTGGGATTCTAGTCCGGGGAATATCTGGGATTAATTCTTCGCTGATATTTTCCCCCTTGTGTTTACAGACCTGAACCATTGCGAACAGTGATCTTTGTTCCGACCCCACTTGTGGGGGAGGAACTATATACACACATGGGTTTTTTTGTTCAGACAATTTTGGCCGATCGACATATTCATCGCAGAGAAATGTGAGTGGTATCTTTAAAAAGCTCGTCCAGCGTAGAATTCGAAACTAAAAAGATTTTATTTTTATATTCGTTTTTGTTCGAGGATCCACCGAGGTTTGAAGTTTTGTGTGAGCACGAGATATTTTGTTCACTTTTAGCGTAATATTTCTTCAAATTAAGTTCTTTTTTATAAAAAATAGATTTTTTGAAAAAAGTTATATTTCAGCCACAAACTGAATCAATTTCGAGCTCCTAATAACGAAAGACGACAAGAAAGACTAGTTCTGGTCTCATAGTAAAGATTACTATCAAAAAAATTTGAACTCTATTTGAGATTTTTTAAAGAAAAATTTTTTTTTCTTGAGTCCCCTTAAGACTAGTCCTTTTTCGTATCGGGGTTCCGTTAATTACAAATCTGATTTAGAGTCTAATGAATCCGATTGAACACAATAATTAGTTTTCAAATAATCTCTTCTGTTTTTTTGGCGTCGACTCTGAGTTTTCGTTGTGTTAAATGAAAATTTGATTTTGTTTTTGAGGTTCCACTAAATTTTTCGAGTACTATGCCATAGACTGCCGGCATAGTCATTGACTAAATGTGCAAAAGGTTTTGTGATAAGCCGTATGAGAACCTATCTAGAGCTTTGAGTGGACAGCTAATGGCTGTTAAGACTTTAAAAATTGTTTTACCGAGAAATTTTTTTAAATTAAAGATCATAAACTTATTTTCGTGAAATTTAAGTCAAGAGTCAGGACCTCAACGAATGAATCTTTCTCCATTTGCTCCTAAGAAATGCCCAAGAGTTTCTCGAAGTATGTGGCAACAAAAATCGCGTTTAGATATCTTAACTGGGAGTCGTCAATGACTGTATCTTGAATGTGCTCTTTTATGAAAGGATGTAAATAATCGATAAACTTTCATCAAATTCAGCTAGACTAACATCGAAGCACATATGCAAAGCTTCATTGCCCGAAATGCTCAGCTGGGTACAGTGTTGAAACATTTGAAGCAAAGTTTTCTTCTCAAAGTTTCTTACTTCATAAGTCCATTTTGCCCAGACGTCACAAGTTGGAATGAAAGACGCAGGCTAGCTGTCAATCGTTGATTCCATTCATCAGTTGCTTTTATGCTGTCCAGTTCTTGAGCAGAGAGATCTGGCCGTCGTTTTGCTACCGAGTGCATGATTGTGAGAATTAAAGGAATTCTCCGCATGAATTCCCGGCAACTCCCAGATATTCCCCGGATTAATTCTTCGCTGATATTTTCCCCCTTGTGTTTGTAGACCTGAACCATTGCGAACAGTGATCTTTGTTCCGACCCCACTTGTGGGGGGGAGGAACTATATACACACATGGGTTTTTTTGTTCAGACAATTTTGGCCGATCGACATATTCATCGCAGAGGAATGTGAGTGGTATCTTTAAAAAGCTCGTCCAGCGTAGAATTCGAAACTAAAAAGATTTTATTTTTATATTCGTTTTTGTTCGAGGATCCACCGAGGTTTGAAGTTTTGTGTGAGCACGAGATATTTTGTTCACTTTTAGCGTAATATTTCTTCAAATTAAGTTCTTTTTTATAAAAAATAGATTTTTTGAAAAAAGTTATATTTCAGCCACAAACTGAATCAATTTCGAGCTCCTAATAACGAAAGACGAGAAGAAAGACTAGTTCTGGTCTCATAGTAAAGATTACTATCAAAAAAGTTTGAACTCTATTTGAGATTTTTTAAAGAAAATTTTTTTTTCTTGAGTCCCCTAGAGACTAGTCCTTTTTCGTATCGAGGATCCGTTAATTACAAATCTGATTTACAGTCTAATGAATCCGATTGAATACAATAATTCGTTTTCAAATAATCTCTTCTGATTTTTTGGCGTCGACTCTGAGTTTTCGTTGCGTTGAATGAAAATTTGATTTTGTTTTTGAGGTTCCACTAAATTTATCGAGTACTATGCCATAGACTGCCGGCATAGTCATTGACTAAATGTGCAATAGGTTTTGTGATGAGCCATATGAGAACCTATCTAGAGCTTTGAGTGGACAGCTAATGGCTGTTAAGACTTTAAAAATGGTTTTACCGGGAACTTTTTTTAAATTAAAGATCATAAACTTATTTTCGTGAATTTCAAGTCAGTCTCAGTAATGACAGGACCCCCTTCCTTTCTGCTGCAACCAAAAATAATTTGGTTATCAGTTTTATCTTCTATCTATTTTTTTTATATGGCTGCAAAGCCTCAAGATTTTAAAACTAAAAAAAATGTTTATTTTCGTATTATTGGATAAAAAATTGGATATTTTTACTGCTTCGTATGTTCGCTCTCAGACAGGGTGATCCAAGGTATGCTGTCGCAAATGCAAGAAATGAAGTGATTATCATCCAATAGCTGTAGAAATTGGGGTTTTGGCGCTGAACGCAGCAAAGGCGATTGAAAACAAAATGCTAAGAATTGCGAATCCTACGTCAGTCAACGTAAAAAATAACCGTAACTCCTTTTTCCGCAAATTTTTGTAGGACCCGCTGTTTTCAGCTTTGAAATTTTCCTTTTCAACGTTTCCTGTTGGTAGCACTGTAACTTTTTTGACCGCCTAAATATTTGAACCAAAATTCGCTTCCCGTACCAAATTTTAACGCATTTGTTTTTGAAAAAGCGGCTTGAATCTGATTTAAAATCAAAAGTAATTTGGTAGAAGCAACTGACTGGTGGCTTAGTGGAAGTAAAAATAGTTGGCGTGGAGGTAGTCAGAGGTTCGAATTGAAGCACCAAAGAGTGTTTTGGTATGAATTTCGATGAATGCAGTGAAACCAAATTTAAATATAAAACAAAAAATGAATATATAAACACGCAATCTTGCAAAATTTCACCACAAAAATTGCAATTAATTTCAGCTCTTTTAGTTGCAATTACTACTTTATTTTGTTGACAAATTTTTGACCCAGGAGGTGTATGATTCACTGCCGTTTTGCAAGCTGCCGCTGAAAGTTTTAAACGCATTACGGTTTTTTGTTTTCATCTGCTTCATTTTTCAGTATGATATCTTCTATAACCTTATCATTTCACAAAACAAGGTGACGAACGGGGTATACTTATTGAGGTTCTTCCTCATCAGAGAGTGATTATGAGAATGACCCGGGTTGAATTTTTCCGCCCAAAATGATGTAAGAGTGGGGCTGCAATGGGAGGATTTTTTAGGAAAATGCAGCTCAAAACTCTTACGTCTATATGGGCTGCATTGGGCTTCCAAGGGGGTTTAATTGGTGTAAGAGTGAGGGGGTAAAAGACAAATTAACCCCCCACTCTTACATCTTTTTTGGTCTGCCAAGGGGGGTAAAACGATGTAAGAGTTTGGGGGTAATTTGTATTTTAACCCCTCACTCTTACACCATCTTACCCCCCTTGGCAGACCAAAAAAGCTGTAAGAGTGGGGGGTTAACTTGTCCTTTACCCCCTCACTCTTACACCATTTTACCCCCCTTGGAAGCCCAAAACAGCTGTAAGAGTGGGGGTTAATTTGTCCTATACCCCCTCACTCTTACACCATTTTACCCCCCTTGGAAGCCCAATGCAGCCCAAAATGATGTAAGAGCCTTGAGCTGCATTTTTCTAAAAAATCCTCCCATTGCAGCCCCACTCTTACATCATTTTACCCCCCTTGGCAGCCCAACTCTTACATCATTTTACCCCCTCTGAACAAATTACCCCCCACACTCTTACATCAAATTACCCCCCATAGACAAATTACACCCCCACTCTTACATCAAAATGGGAGGATTTTAGGGAGGACATTCGACCCGGGGAGTTTGTCCAACTCAATTTTTCCAAATTAGTGACGTCATGAACTAAACCTTTGTTAATGATAAGGACCAGACAGATAGCTCTACTTTGAAATCGATGAATGTGCTAGCAAATCGTAGATCCGAGCTTGTCTTAATTAAACTGATTTAGTAACTGTAATATTTGTGATATTAACCCTAAGATAGTTTTACTGCTTCGGATTCTGTCTTGTGTACGTTCGCCCGGGTTGATTTTTTCCGCCCAAAATGATGTAAGAGTGGGGCTTCAATGGGAGGATTTTTCAGGAAAATGCAGCTCAAAACTCTTACGTCTTTTTGGGCTGCATTGGGCTTCCAAGGGGGGTAAAATGGTGTAAGAGTGAGGGGGTAAAAGACAAAGTAACCCCCCACTCTTACATCTTTTTTGCTCTGCCAGGGGGGGGGGGTAAAACGATGTAAGAGTTTGAAGGTAATTTGTTTTTTACCCACTCACTCTTACACCATTTTACACCCCTTGGCAGACCAAAAAAGCTGTAAGAGTGGGGGTTAATTTGTCTTTTACCCCCCTCATTTTTACACCATTCTACCTCCCTTGGAAGCCCAATGCAGCCCAAAAAGACGTAAGAGTTTTCAGCTGCATATTCCTAAAAAATCCTCCCATTGCAGCCCCACTCTTACATCAATCTATCCCCCTTGGCAGCCCAACTCTGACATCATTTTACCCCCATCCCCCCCCCTGGCAGCCCAACTCTTACATCATTTTACTCCCTCAATCTTACATGGTTTTAGCCCCCATACCTGAAGACTGCCAGTCTTGAACCCACAACCTCTGTACCCTCAACTGCGTCGCCTTATCCTCCAGACCATCAAAGCTTGCCCAACTCTTGGCAGTCTATATATATGAATAATACTTGTTAGAATTGCCCCATCTCAACAATTACCCCCTCACTCTTACACCATTTTACCCCCTCAGAACATATTACCCCCTCACTCTTACACCAATTTATCCCCTTGGGAGCCCAACTCTTTTATCATTAAACCCCCTCTGAACAAAATACCCCCTCACTCTTACACTATTTTAACCCCCTTGGCAGCCCAACTCTTACATCATTTTACCCCCTCTGGACAAATTACCCCCTTGCTAATTCTCCATTTTGACCACCTTTGGAACCCGACTCTTACATCATTTTACCCCTCTGAACAAATTACCCCCTCACTCTTACATCATTTTACCCCCTCAGAACAAATTACCCCCTCACTCTTACACCATTTTACCCCCCTTGGCAAACCAACTCTTACATCATTTTACCCCCTCTGAACATATTACCCCCTCACTCTTACACCAATTTATCCCCTTGGGAGCCCAACTCTTTTATCATTAAACCCCCTCTGAACAAAATACCCCCTCACTCTTACACCATTTTAACCCCCTTGCCAGCCCATCTCTTCCATCATTTCATCCCCTCTGGACAAGTTACCCCCTTACCCTTACTCCATTTTACCCCCATTTGCAGCCCGACTCTTACATCATTTTACCCCTCTGAACAAATTACCCCCTCACTCTTACAACATATTACCCCCCTTGGCAGCCCAACTCTTACATCATTTTAACCTCTCGGGACAAATTAAGCCCTCACTATTTCACCATTTCACCCCCCTTGGCAGCCCAACTATTTTATCATTAAACCCCCTCTGAACAAAATACCCTCTCACTCGTACACCATTTTAACCCCCTTGGCAGCCGAACTCTTACATCATTGTAACCCCTCCGGACAAGTAACCCCCTTACTCTTACTTCTTTTTACTGCCCTTGGCTGCCCGACTCTTACATCTTTTTACCCCTCTGAACAAATTACCCCCTCACTCTTTCACCATTTTACCCCCCTTGGCAGCTCAAATCTTAGCTCAAGTTACCCCCTCTGGACAAATTAACCTCTCACTCTTACAACATTTTACCCCATTGGCAGCCCAACTCTTACATCATTAAACCCCCTCTGAACAAAATACCCCTCACTTTTACACCATTTTAAAACCCTTGGCAGCCCAACTCTTACATTATTTTACCCCCTCTGGAAAAATTACTACCTTGCTAATTCTCCATTTTAACCACCTTTGGAACCCGACTCTTACATCATTTTACCCCTCTGAACAAATTACCCCCTCACTCTTACACCATTTTAACCCCCTTGGCAGCCCATCTCTTCAATCTTTTCACCCCCTCTGGGCAAATTACCCCCTTACCCTTACTCCCTTTTACCCCCATTTGCAGCCCGACTCTTACATCATTTTACCCTTCTGAACAAATTACCCCCTCACTCTTACAACATTTTACCCCCCCTTGGCAGCCCAACTCTTACATCATTCTAACCTCTCGGGACAAATTAAGCCCTCACTATTACACCATTTCACCCCCCTTGGCAGCCCAACTATTTTATCATTAAACCGCCTCTGAACAAAATACCCCCTCACTCGTACACCATTTTAACCCCTTTGGCAGCCCAACTCTTACATCATTGTACCCCCTCTGGACAAGTAACCCCCTTACTCTTACTTCATTTTACCCCCCTTGGCTGCCCGACTCTTACATCTTTTTACCCCTCTGAACAAATTACCCCCTCACTCTTTCACCATTTTACCCCCCTTGTCAGCTCAAATCTCAGCTCAAGTTACCCCCTCTGGACAAATTAACCTCACACTCTTACAACATTTTACCCCATTGGCAGCCCAACTGTTACATCATTAAACCCCCTCTGAACAAAATACCCCTCACTTTTACACCATTTTAAACCCCTTGGCAGCCCAACTCTTACTTCATTTTACCCTCTCTGGACAATTTAACCCCTCACTCTTACACCATTTTACCCCCCTTGGCAGCTCAAATCTCGGCAGCTCATGTTACCTCCTCTGGACAAATTACCCCCTCACTCTTACACCCTTTTACCCCCCCCCCCCCCCCTTTCCAGCCCGACTCATGCATCATTTTACCCCCTCTGAACAAATTAACTCTTCATTCTTTCACCATTTTACCCCCCTTGGCAGCCCAACTCTTTCATCATTTACCCCCTCTGAATTTCAATCAGGGGGAGAGGGGTAATTATTGAAAAGTCCTCCCATTGCAGCCCACTCTTACGTGTCAATTTCAGTCAGGGGGGGTAATTCCTGAAAAGTCCTCTCATTGCATCCCATTGCAGCCCACTCTTACATGGCAATTTCAGTCAGGGGGTAATTCCTGAAAAGTCCTCCCATTGCAGCCCATTGCTGCCCACTCTTACATGGCAATTTCTGTCATGGGTGGGGTAATTCCTGAAAAGTCCTCCCATTGCAGCCCATTGCAGCCCACTCTTACATGGCAATTTCAGTCAGGGGGGGGGGGGGGTAATTCCTGAAAAGTCCTCTCATTGCATCCCATTGCAGCCCACACTTACATGGCAATTTCAGTCAGGGGGTAATTCCTGAAAAGTCCTCCCATTGCAGCCCATTGCAGCCCACTCTTACATGGCAATTTCAGTCAGGGGGTAATTCCTGAAAAGTCCTCCCATTGCAGCCCAATGGAGCCCACTCTTACATGGCAATTTCAGTCAGGGGATAATTCCTGAAAAGTCCTCCCATTGCAGCCCATTGCAGCCCACTCTTACATGGCAATTTCAGTCAGGGGGTAATTCCTGAAATGTCCTCCCATTGCAGCCCATTGCAGCCCCCTCTTACATTTCAATTTCAGTCAGGGGGTAATTCCTGAAAAGTCCTCCCATTGCAGCCCATTGCAGCCCACTCTTACATGGCAATTTCAGTCAGGGGGGGTAATTCTTCAAAAGTCCTCCCATTGCAGCCCAATTCTTTCAACATTTTACCCCCTCTGAACAAATTACCCCCACACGCTTACATCAGTTTACCCCCCATAGACAAATTACCCCCCCCCCACTCTTAAATCAAAATGGGAGGATTTTAGGGAGGACATTCGACCCGGGCGCTCTCACACAAGGTGATACAAGCCATCCTGTCTGTTATGTCTGTAGCACCTGGTCGTGACTATACCAAACCATGTGGCCACAACCTAAGCAAGCCAGTGTCAGCCGACGCATCGTCGACCCCCACCATCAATTATATGACCATACGCTCTTTTCATACCCAACTTTCATGAACGACGATTTTTTCACACCCCCGTATCGGCCAACCAGTGTCTTTTTGTACACGATATTGGTCAACTATTGTCTTTTCACACCCGTTGTCAGTCGACTACACTCGTTTCATATCCAATATTGCTCGACTAGTGTCTTTTCGTCCCCAATATTCGTCGATCACGGTCTTTTTGTACCCAATATTGGTCGATCACGCTCTTATCAGTCGACGTTTCAACTCGATCTCATTATGTGCGCTACAATCTAGCAAGAATATGTTTTGCTGTTGCATGTTGATTTGATGACCTTTACATCTGAATATAACTTTGTATTTTTTGTTGCTTAACGACACAAGGTAGACAGACAGCTGATTAGTTTCCTGTTGGAAAAATGACGCTCGTTTGAAGGTGGATTTTTGGCAACTTGATAGAGCTTAATGTATGTTTTTCAAATGGTTATGATATTGATTTTATTCAAGGTGATCTAAATTATTCACAAACTGTGCTACAATTCATGAATGGAATTATTTTGCATAATGTACATATAATTAAGGTTTACATAAGGTTTACAAGATTTTTCCAGACTAAACGGATTTTATCATTAAAAAATAAATACTATGTAATAATTACATTTAATATCGAAAAAAATGGCACCGTTTCGTTTCAAAATAAGCTCTACTCTGCTTGACTTCAAAGTGTCAATGGTGGTTCTTTTAATGTTCCTGCAACTGCTCCTAGGGTAAGCAATATTGTATCAATATATTGTAAGCAATAATACAAGAGACATTTTCTACCTTCAAGAGGAAATCTTGCTTCAAGAAAAATATTCATTCATGTCAATCTGTTCGATTAGGATATGCGTGCAAATAAAATATCGAAAAAACTTAGTCTGTTTTCTGAAAAAGGACTCCTCCCTAAAATCGGGTCGAGTGTCCTCCCTGAAATCCTCCCATTTTGTTGTAAGAGTAGGGGGGGGGGGGGGGGGGTATTTGTCTATGGGGGTATGGGGGGTAAATTGATGTAAGAGTGAGGGGGTAATTTGGTCAGGGGGTAAAATGATGTAAGAGTTGGGCTGCAATGGGAGGAATTTTGACGAATTACCCCCTGACTAAAATTACCATGTAAGAGTGGTCTGCAAGGGGCTGCAATGGGAGGACTTTTGGGGAATTACCCGCTGACAAAAAATTGCCACTTAAGAGTGGGCTGCAATGGGCTGCAATGGGAAGACTTTTGAAGAATTACCCTCTCCCACACCTGACTAAAATTGAATTGTAAGAGTGGTCTGCAATGGGCTGCAATGGCAGGATTTTTGAGGAATTACCCCCCTGACAAAAATTGCCATTTAAGCATGGACTGCAATGTGCTGCAATTGGAAGACTTTTGAGGAACTATCCCCCTGTCTATAAATGCCATGTAGGAATGAGCGGCAATGGGCTACCAGGGAGGTTAATTTGATGTTAGAGTGAAGGGTTAATTTGTTGAGAGGGGGTAAAATCATTTAAGAATTGGGCTTTCAAGGGGGCTAAAATAGTTTTAGAGCAAGGAGGTATTTTGTTCAGAGGGGGTAAAATGGTGTAAGAAGGGGGGTGCCAAGGAGGTAATTTTGATGTTAGAGTGAATGGGTAATTTGTTGAGAGGGCTTAAAATGGTGGAAGAATTGGGCTGCCAAAGGAGGTAAAATGATTTAAGGGGGGGGGGGGGGTAAAAAGACAAATTTAACCACCCACTCTTTCATAATTTTCGATCTGTCACGGGGGAGTAAAATGATGTAAAAGTTTGGGGGTAAGGGAAAAATTACCCCCAAACTCTTACATCATTTTTTTACCTTTGGAAGCCCATTGCAGCCGAAAAAGATGTAAGGGTTTTGAGCTGCATTTTTCTAAAATTTCCTCCCATTGCAGCCCCACTGTTACATCTTTTTGAAGAAAAAAAAATCGACCTCGGTCTTCATTGAAATAAATCACTCATAATTTATAGCAAAATTCTCCAATTTAAAGCTTTCTCATTCTCATGGACATAACTCTGGAACTCTAAAAGTAATCCTGCGTTGAAACCTTGACAGTTTGCGTGGACGAACAAGTAACGAAAAGTTAATCCAATATATAATCCTGAAATACAAATCTTGTTGCAGAAAATAGTGATTTCCACAGTTGGCACTTTTTGAAGGTAAAATTGTTGTATTTGTCGAAAACATGTAAAATACTTAATTTTTTCTGTATTACTCATTTCTTACAGTACTTATTAATTGCTTATTTCTTGTATTGTATACCATTTTTGATAAAAGTCAGGGTATAAAACAAATTTTCAACACATTAAACTTCATCTTTTCATCCATCAATCTTCTCTCGGTTTTACTACTGCTTCTAAAATTTCAAAATTGTGTCGGATGGTCATGTTGCATTATCTTGCAAATGACGTTTATGCCCATAACTGCGAATTTAAAATATCTTCCTTAAGACAATGTTTTAGTTAAACTCTGCAAGAGTCTTACATGGTAACCGTCGTCTCGCAAAACGTCTTCAGCAAGATAATTGTTTGATGAATGAAAAGGTTACCCTTACCTAACTGCAAGTCCTTTCTGCGCCACCACGACTGTTGAAAGATTTTCTTTTGCGCCGTTAACATATGCTTGAAAGAAGAAAATTTCAACTTGGATTTACCTTTGGAGCTCGGTACGGGCATTTTATGTGTCTTACAGAAAATTTTTCAGCCTATAGACGATTTCATTTCCAAAAGAAATGCAGCAAAGATACAAACACCAATAAGATCCGGTTGCTTCCGTTTCTTGAAAAACTACTTGCAGCAGTTACATTCAAGACAATCAGTGTATAGGTACAGAACGTTTGGCTAGATAAATACGCTTGCAAACATGTTTCAGTCATCAATACACAATACTACTCAGGTCAGGCTAGCACAATGAAGAACATATTGAACCAGTACCAATATACCATCTCAATAATTCTTCTTCTCAAACTATTTTGTAATTGTTCCGACCCTCTTGAGGGGGGAGGAACTATATACTCAAATGGGTTTTTTTTTTGTTCCGTGAATTTTCGCCGCTCGATATATTCATCGTAGAGAGTTTAGACTGGTATCATTAGAAAGCTCGTCCGGCGTAGAATATGGAATTAAAAAGATTTTTTAATTTTCGTTTTCTACAGGGAGTTATCGAGGTTTAAACTTCTGAGAAAAGAAGAGTGAATTCACGTTGTTTTTATTCACATTTTCCGGAATTTTTGCCTAAATTTTCGTCAATTTTGCTAAAATTTGTTATAACTATTAAGAATAGTGTCGTTGATTTTATTTCTGAAGACGAACAAGCATTGTTGATTATTTTGATTTAATTTTTTTGGTCAAAAAATTTGGATAAACATTTCAAAATTTAGCCTTTTTCAAAAACAGCACGAAATAGGCTACTTTAGTCCACTTTGATTAAATTTGCCGACAGTACAACCCCAAACAACACTCATACAATCTTTGTAGACTCAAAGGGGGGCTATTTCTACTTCAGAGTCACGCTGAGAGTGCACTGTAATTAAAACCTTGCCGTTTTTTGCTAACATTACTCGTTGACTATCAAAAATGCAGAATTTATTTTGAGTTTTCAACTAACAAATTATCTATATCTACAACATTCGAAAAACTAATTGTTCCTAACGGACAATAAGTATTACTAGGGCTAGTTTTGGGCCATTCTTGGACTGTTACAGTCCAAAAAAATTGGGTTGTAATCAGTCGGTCTTTTTTTTTTAAAAAAAAGACTTTTTTTTAATAATAAAGAACAGAACGTATCAAATCAAAGCTCAGGAGTGATAGGTCCAACCAGTTCGCTTGCTAAGCAGCTCAGCTCCAAGCTAATGCACTCAGTTTTTTAATTAAAAGTTTATGGTCGTTTCTTTTTTTAAAAAATAATTGACTTTTCAAAAAATAATGGCTTAATTAACTTTTCCTCTATTTTTTTCTTAATTTGTTCAACTTCCAGCTTAGTGTCAGCAAACAAAGACTGCTTCTTCTTTCTACTGATTAACATTTATTCTCGGTTGCAGTTTTAAGCGCGAATTTATTGTTTTAGGCTTTGATACTACAAGATTTCAGATTTTTGTTTGTTTTGATATTTGCCAGTTTTTCACCTTTTCTAATTTTGTCACATTATCACATTATTGACAGTTCTTATGTCAACTTATTAGCATTCAGAATAATGCAAAATTGAACATATTAAAATCCTGAAAGATATACATCATCGTTTTAACGGCCTCGACGCCTCTTTCTTGAAGAAATCAATTGAATTTTTTAATTTTGTATCTAACTGTCATTTACACTTTGTCGTTTCGATCGTATCAAATTTCCTGTATATTGATAGCTTTCATTGGCTTTTCATGGAAGAATAGAAAAACCTATTTTCTGATATTAGTAGATAGCTGATGGCTTTCATGACTTTGAAAACAATCGTTTTTACAAAATAAAAAAAATTAACTTCACAATTTTGTTCTTTTTATGTTTCTTTTTGTTACCTAATCTCGTTAGTTAGTTACAGGTCAAATATGACATTATGGGTGTCAAGGGAATAAAGGCGATTGGTGTCCCAAAATCTTTTTTTTTTAAGAATTTGTTATGACCTTACTGGCTTCGACACCGGTTTTTCACAAAAAAAAAGTAAATTAATTTGATTTTTGTCATATTTGACGTTCTTTTTGTAGATGCGAGAAATCTTCTCGATAATTACAGGTCTCGAAAACTTACTTTTTTCATGAATAATCGACCCTTTTTATATAGCTCTTTTTGTAATTAATGCCTTTCATGACATTGAATGTAATTTTGTTTCGAAAAACAAATTAAAAGTATTACATACTTTAGCACTTCGATTTTTTGTCTACTTGTTACCTAGTCTTACTAATGAATGACCACGTACTACATTATAGCTGTTTGAAGAAGGCGCAATCAAATATATTTTGGGTGCCAAAATTTGGCATAACGGTTTTGACAGCGTTTTCTGGCAAGTTTCAATTGAAATTTTGTTTTGTTCTTTGTTGTTCTTTTTAGCCGCTTTAAAAAATGAATAAGGACAGGTCCTAATGCCCTTCTATAGAAGCAGCGGTAATCATAAATTTATGGTAATTTTAATTGACTCCTAATGGTATTTTATTACTTTCAAGTTAACTGTTTCAAAAAAATAAGTTAATTTTTTTACTTTACTGTTTTTGTTCTTTTTTGTATGATTGTTACCAAACCTTTTTATGGACTGGTCGCATATGTTTTCTGGTGATTTATAAGTTATTTTTGTTTAGTTTTAGGTTTATCTGACGGTATGTTGACTTTGTTATTAAATTTAGTTTTTAAGAGGGACATAAATTTTTTGATGTAATTAATGTTTGTTGTTGTTGTTGTTTGATTTTGCTGTTCGTCTTGACTCGCTTTCTTAATATTGGACATATTACAGCCATCTAATGCAAATTTTTACTCCACTGAGTTCTTTGCTTTGGAGGCTTAGGATCTTATCGTTCATACAGAAT
>NW_027452580.1:0-19658 GCF_964194025.1 Convolutriloba macropyga | reverse complement strand
CTTGTGACTTGCACCAGAGTTGCAGATACTTGTTCCGCTGCTCCCAGACAGGCTGCCGCCCCGCTGGCTTGAACAAATCCATGAGTGCCTGCACCCAGAGTTCAGGAGCGAGGGGGGACCAGGGGGGGCCGGGGGGGGGGGGGGTGACCACCGGGACACGAAGAACTGGTCCAAATGAGTATTTCAAGGGGGTGCGACCCACAGCCATCACAACCGGGATCTCGTCCCTTGGACACTCAGATCCTGTCGAAAACGTGACATGGTGATGGCAGAGGCTGGGTGGGTGAGAACCAGCACCAGTCCTGCATGCAGGGCTCCGAAAGCTGGCCCTGGTGATGGACTCAGAGAAGGCTCCGGTATCGGTGCACCAACGAAAGCTGTCACAGGGTGCGGTGCCCCGCATGCCGTGTGGCGACTTGGCATCATGGTGGCCTCACCTCCTCTTGTACGTCGGAGGCAGCGCCGGTGTGGCCGGCCTTATGCACGTCGCTATTGCGGAGCCGGGCAGACGCGACCTTCTGCAGTCGCACAGCTGGTGACTCTGTGGAACTCTGGAAGGGGGGACAGGACACACACGTGCCGCAGGTGTCAGTGGTATCGATGGCGGGGGGGGGGGGGGGGGGGCACCTCGAGTCGTGGACGGAACAGACTTTCATGGCGGCAACGCACAGGCTACGGTACCTTTTTCCGAGCTGACGCCCGCTCGTGCTTTGCCAACCACTGGTTTTTCGCCGGGAACCTCATGAAGTCGGTGCCTTGAGGCCAGTAATCTGAAGAGTCGAATGCAGCTGCTGTTGATGACTCCTGGAGGCTTATCGCGGGAACCTGCGGTGGCGCCCAATCCAGTTGGTGTTATCACCAGTCAGCAATGACAACGCATCGCAACGCACGAGATGGAATGCCACCTCGCGTGGGTATACATGTGGACACGGGAGCCAGCATTGAGACAAGTCAGGCTGCTTGAGGGCGCTGGGCGGCAGGACGGCAGGGAGGGAGGGGAGGCAGAGGCAGGGCAGGGAGAGGGGCCGGGATGGAAAGGCAGGGAGAAGCGACGTCCCGGAAGCGGAACGGAGATCCAGCGGGCGGTGCGGTGGAGGGGTAAGCGAGGGCCAGTGAGAGGGGCAGGGAGAGAACGAGGAGAAGAGGTGGGTTTTGACCGGAAGAATTTGGGCCTGAGGGTGGGCGGGCAACAAGCCGTGGAGGGGGGAGGTGGCCTTGCATGCATGCTTGCATTGATGCCAAAGGGAGGGGAGGGGGGAAGGAGAGCAACAGAGGCAAGGAGAGTCGAATCTATCTCTGCCAAAAAGTATGCGCTGAAACTCACGTGAGAGGCTGACGGCTGCGTCTGGAGCTCGGACAGATCCTCATCGGACTCGCTATCGGATTCGCTGCCGGAGTACACGACCGTGAGCACCTGAGCGCCCCTATTGCCTCGTTGCCTTGGCTGATCCTTTGCTCGCACCTGCAACGGGGCGTAGACATTTTCGCACGGCAGCAGGGAGACAGGCTGAAATGCAGCCCGGGACTACAAAGTCCGACTCGTCTAGAGAATCTGCCGGCCAGCTGAAGCCCACGTTGCCTCCAGCTCCTTAGCCCCCCCCGCCCCCCCCCCCCCCCCCCCTCCGCCCCCTTGTGAGGCCATGCGCTGCGCAACGGTGCTGGCGTCCTCAGAGATCTGCGTCAAATCATGCTCCTCTTCTCCTCTGCCGCCTCCACAGAGATGTGCTGCTGCTCAGGTGTCCCACCATGGAGTGAACGCAGTTGTAGAGTGAACAGACAGCACAGGGGGGGGGGGGGTGTTACCTGAATCCCTCTTCTGAATGGCTGCCGGTTCAAACCCTTCCTGGACCGATAGTGATTGGACTGGTCACTGCCGTGGTTGGCATTCCTGCAAAGAACTGAATCTCAGTACCAAACCTCTCAGGACAGGAACGCATGAGGTCTATTGCCGTGGCATGGGGGGGGGGGGGGGGGGGTTCATTGTTGCACCCTTCTCTTGTGCTGTGCAATGCATTGGCTACTGAGCAAAGTGTCACCGACCTCAGAGGGGTCGCTGGCGGCTGCTCCCCGTTCTTAATCTTTCGAGCCATGATGGCAAAGGACTGGACAGCCGTCCCCGGCTTCCCGTCAGGGAGCTGCCGGTAGACCTTCACATGGCTCTTTGGAGTCGACTGCTTCGACGCTTCCTGTGTAGACCCAAGGCCAAGGCGAGGGAAGAGAGGGTAACAGGAGAGTAGAAGGTTTCAGGATCAGGGGCTGGGGTGGCAGTGGAGGAGGCAAGGCGGCAGTGTGGTGTCCCATGGGATTGCTTGGCCATCCCAGCAGTGCTCGGCCCACTGACCTTATGTGCACCTGGGTCCGCGAGGTCACCTTCTGGGCGCAAGCTGTTCCTCGCCTGCGGTTGACGAGCAGCCACCATTTTAAGTGCCAGACAAGGCCTCCCCAGCACGCAGGCGCTGCGATCATGCAGCCCATGACACCGCGCTTCACAGGTATTCACGGCACGGAGGACGCTGGGAAGGCATGCGCCGGGGGAGAGTGATGAACGGCAAGGATGCAGTGCTGTCGGTGTCAAAGGCACAGCAGAGACTTGTCCGGGACCCACCAGCCGAGACTTGCCCCGTTGCATGCTTGTTTGCTTTGCCAGCTGGCTGGTCCCCGGAGTCCAGCAAGGGATGAGCTCAGGCTCTTCGCTGCTCACGGGTGCCATCTCGAATACCCCAGGCTCTGCGGTGACAGTGCTGCCAGCATCTTTGCTACCTTGGCTCTTCCTCTCGTCGATTTTCCCCATTTTTGTCTTGGCCCAAGCTGGGCCCCGTGCTCCCTTGTACCGGGGCTGCCCCTTCTTCTTGGACGTGCTAGCTTTGATCATTGTGTCCAGGATCAGACGAGAGCAGTGCTGATCGAGAGGGGAGAGGGGGGCAGGGCTGACGAGCCGGTAGACAGGGCACTATGTCAGGCACCCCGGTGCTCCTGCAATGGTCTCAGGGAGCACTGGTAGATAGCTAGCTACTGCTCAGACATCCACCCCTGGGAGCGTCAGAGGCCTAGCTGTCGGGGCTGCCCTCTGACACCAACTACACATGTGAGAGACACCCTGTACGAAAAGGAGGGCAGGGCAGCTCTGTGGCCCATTGGGAGCCAGGCTGACTGCCAAGCCCTGCTTCGATTCGGCATTCGTGTGTGCCCCCTCTCGTCCTCGATCGGCAGGCGGCTGGCTCACTGGGTTTCCCAAACAGACGGAGGTCCTGTTGTTGGCAATTCACTCGTGGGGCCGTACGGACGTATGCGTACAGTACGTGACTGGTGGAATGCTTGGAAGGCTCCGGCCGGCTTCCGTTCACCGTATGCTCAGTGACAGGCCACCATACGGGTGCGGTAGGCGATTCCCTCGATGTCAATGCTAATCATTTGCTCTCCGGGAAGCCGCTGCTTCAGGTACGAGGCAACAACCGAGAAACTACAGGAGTCCTATCTCTGCCATGTGTGTCAGGACGTTCACGTCACGTACAATGGTACACGACGCACTCTCCGCACATGCAAATAGCCGTAGGCCTACTGGCCCACCGCAAGACTGTCTGTCTGCGAACAAAATTCGGTGTCTCTCGCTTGGTTAGCAAAATTGGCTTCGCTCTCCCGCAGCCAGCTCCGTGTGAGACTCTAAATCACTGGAAACGTCTGGATAGCGGAACCTTTCCGGCGTGACAGAGGGAACGATCTTTCGTATCCACACAGGCCGTTGCAGCGTACAGCTGCATGAGTTCACCATTACCGGTGCCTCAGGCCTTGGTGTGTGAATGATAGGTTCATTTGGGTAGCTACCTACCTAAAGGTACCTACCCCACCGGTACTGTAGGAGAATTCTATATTGGTAGGGTACCCTAGCTAGGTCTGGGAGGCCGATCGAAAGCCAGATGGAGGAGATACACCCGTACTCGACCCGGGGGTGAAAAAAAAAAACACCCGTACTCGATCTTGTGAATACAAGTAGGGTAGGTGCCGTAGGTACCCAATTAAAAAAATAAAAATAATAAGGATACTGTCAGGGACAGGGACAGCCTGGTTGCACACATCAAAAGGTCTTTACAGGTCCGCACTAGGGCACTAGGGTATCACTAGGGTATGAGCCGAGGTGAGGCCTGGTGAGGCCTGTACAGCCTGTACAGTCCCCCCCCCCCCTAAGGGAAGGCTCAGACCTAGGGAGACCAGCAACCACATAGAGTGACCCACTGCAGGTTGATACACTCTGGGGAGTATCTAGGAAGCCTGCTAGAGCTGCTAGGGAGTGTAGAGACTGCCGCTAGAGCTAGGAATGCTGTAAGCCGCTGCGCCAGGCCGCACAGGCCGCACAGTGCTGTTCCTGTCTATGTCAAGTGGCGGAGGATAAAACGGGTCACCGTAAGACTCGGGAGGGCCCCGATGTAAATAAGTAGACCTAAGTGCGCTTCTAGAAAAGTGTAATGAACATGAAATTCCAATACGCTGACGCTCCATTGCATCGCTGTCGTCCAGGCCTGTGGTGCTGTGGTGCTGTAGTACTTTGGTGCTGTAGTCGCTGGGACGTAGGAAAAACGCTGAGGCCCGAAAACAGAGGGAGTGAACAGTCACAGGACTGTTAAACTGCCGAACAGTCAGCAGCAGCTGGGGCAGCGGGCCGGCCAACCGCCAGTAGGGTCTCATACCCTACTGCAGGGTCTGCCGGGGCCGCGCAGGCTGTAGCAGGGACTGACAGCTGTCAGGGACAGGGACAGCCTGGTTGCACACATCAAAAGGCCCGGAGACGGACGGGAGGTAGCGGGGGGGCTGAATAGGGGTCAAGATAGAGTGACGGCCCGCATGAGGACGGTAGGGAAGACGGGGAGCGGCATGACGAAGGTCGTAGGCTCCACAGACGTTGTCACAGCTGTAGACGCTGTCGCTGTCGCTGTAGATGCGGGACGAGCGGCGGAAGCGGAAAGGTAGAACTCGGAGAAAAAATCTGAAGACGTAGGCTGAGGTAGACGAGACGGCGGTAGAACGGATGCCGTACCAACACTCGGGTGAGGAACGTTGGTGTGATGGGCGAATCGGTAGGGGACGATCCGGTCGGAACGGACGCTCCATTGCGGCGCCGGCTTGCCCGGACGGGAAGGGGCCGATTGGACGAAGACGTTGCCTTGCGAGGTAACGCGTAGGACTTTGAAAGGGCCTTGCATCTTGGGACGTAAGCCTTGCGGGTTGCGGGTAGTGACGAGGACGAAGTCACCGGGGCGAACCTCGTAGACGGGCGGGACATGCCGTTGTTGGAGCAAGTGATGGTGCCGAAGACGGTGACCGGCTTGCGCTCGCATGAGGCTATGGCGCGCTCGGCCATGAAGGGAGGCGCGATGATCGGCCGAAGACTCTACATGCCGGAGGATGGCGGTAGAATCGGGCGGGTCAATGGCGTAGACCGTGTCTAGATCGGGCATGAATTGTAAAATGTCCGCAACGGCGGCGGAAACAATTCCCACCGACTCGGTGTCAAAGTCAGAAATTCTGCCCGGCGAGAAATCGGCGGCAGAAATTGCATCGGGGAACCCCGGGATGATGGACACACGCGCGGCGAGGAGAGCCGGGCTAAGCGGGGGGATGGCGGGATCGCCAATGCCTAGCGCCATCTCCATCGGCGAGACGCCGGTGGCGGAATGGACGTGCCGCATGTATGCGCCGCGCGCGAGCGGGAGCATGCGGGGCCATGACTCGAGATGAGTCCCGACCAAGCGTTGGAGCATGTGCTTGATCGTGCCGACTAGACGCTCGGCACCGCCGTTGGCCGTCGGGTTAAACACGGCGGTGGTGATGTGGAGAATGCCGAGAGACCGACATAGGGCCGCGAACGCACCGAGGTTCTCCGTGCCGCAATCGGTGGTCCATTTGATCGGGCGGGGATACCGGGAGATCCAATGCTCGTAGGCCGCGGAGGCCACGGCGGAAGCCGAATGCTCATATAGAATGGCAAACTCAGCCACCTTAGTGAAGTAATCCACCATGACGAGGATCCATGCCTTCCGAGCCGGAGGCGGGGCGGGTTGGGCCGAATCCTTAGACGCCGGGACGGCAGATTTTGCAGATTTTTCAGTTTTCGCCTTCGCCGAACCGGACGGGCGCTCCGGGGGGAGTAAGAAGGGGCCGCACGAGTCCATGAGGACATGTTGGAAGGGGCCGTAGAGATCAAAGGGCTGCGGGTCCTTGAGCGGCGCGGCTATGGACGTGGAGCGTTGGCAATTGTCGCATGACCGGGTGTAGTCGCGGATGTCGCGCCGGAGGTCGGGCCACCAAAATGACTTGCGCATAGAGTGGTAGAGCGACGCATGACCGGGATGGCCGGCGTGCTCATGATAGCACCGGACTAGGTCTAGTCGGTACTCGATTGGCGGGCACGTGACCCACGGGGCGTGAGCGCCGCGGCGGTATTGCAACCAATGCGGGAGGAGTGGGTGCCGGCGGTGGGTGACCATCCGTCGGGCAACGCGCCGTTGCTCCGTCGGCGTCTCGGGCATGTCACCGTCGAGAGCGTCGAGGAGGGCGATGTCCTCGTACGGGTCGGCATCGGTATACCGAAGGGGTGTGTCCTTGTAGAAGAGCTCCGTGAGCCCGCTAATGCCGAGCGGATCGCATGCCGGGCAAAAGAAATCACCGGACGGTGCCGTAGACCGGGGCGGAGTGAGGCATTGCAAATGACTCCACCGGTGGCAACCGGCGCAAGCAACGAGGCTCGCCGGGCTGCCGGAACTAAGGCAATGATGGCATGTAGGCGGCGGCCGAAGAGCCGTGAACTCGGGGTCGGCGGCGGTGACCGCTAGGACGGCGGGAGGCCGTGAATGGAGCGCGGCATGAGTCGCGGTGCAACACCCGCACTCGAAGCGGCATGCGGCGCGCAACGGCCGGCCGGGGCGGACATAGGCACACCCTCCGCAACATAGAAGGGCTGCGGAGACACTCACGGATGACGCGGTGGCCGCGGGGCGGTGGGCGATGCCTCCGGCGATGAGCGCGGTGGCTAGATTGGGGTCAATGCTAGCACCGATGAGCTCACACCGTTGCCGGTCGGTAAATGTTGGGACTGCCGTATCGTCACCGGAGAGGCCCATGAAGTGCTCACGCATGCGGGCGGGAGCCTCACGGTATGTCTTAGATGGTGCGTGCCATAGCATGGCCGGGCCGGGGGTAATCCCGTCGGGCTTCATGCGATGCGCGTACGAGCCGGGGTAAGAAACAAACTTGTTTAAAAACACCGGACTGCCGGAATGGAGTTGCCAATCCGGAGACCATCCGTGTTGCCGGAGGGCATCGGCGGCCGGGCGGTGGCCGGTCGGGACATCGAGGTGGGCTTGTAGGGCAGCCCGTTCACCGATGTTAGACCAAAATAAAGTGTCGCGGCGGGCGCCGGAGCCGTGAAGCTCGGCATGACCGACGACCGGGTCGCCGACCATGTGGCGGACATAGACATTGTCCACGGCCCCTTTGACATTCTCTATCACGTAAGAGAGGTACGATTGGGCCTCGTAAATCTGCCGGGCTATCCGGATGACTTCCGGGAACACCCACGCGTCCTTCCGGAGGAATCCCTTACGGTTCCCGGCTTGGGAGAAGGGTTGACACGGCGGGCCGGCGGCTAGGAGATCCACGGGTGGGAGGCTAGCGAGTTGCGGGGCGGTGATTTGGTGGACGTCTTGAGGGACGGATGTCCACTCCTCAACCGCGGCGGCGGGGAGTAGCCGAGGGTAGCGGCGTTGGAGCCGGGTGATGCGCCGGTGGGCGGCTTGCCGAGCCATGGGAGAGGCGTCCGCATACGTATAGCGGCTAATGGATAGGCCGTTACGGAGGCATGCCTCGAGGAATGTGGCGATGCCGCCGCATAGCTCCATTAGGTGGATCGGCCGCTCGGGCGCTAAGGGCCGGACGGGGATGTCGGTGACGGTCGGAAGCCGGGAGACATCCACGGGTCGGGAGCCGAGATAGGCGGCCCGGGCCACCACGATGTAGGGGACACCCGCCGGGTCGGACGGGGCGATGAGCCGGAGGATGTCGCAATGGGCCAAATGAGAGACCCACGCGTTGTCCGTGGTGTAGTACGCGGCGTCGGCCACATCCGGTAGCACGAGGAGTAGATCGCTAGTGCCGTCCGCTAGCATGGCCGAGAGGGAAGCGGCGCGGGCGTCAAGCGTGATCGGTTGGCGGGTCGGCCGACCGCTTTCCAACGCGATAGCGCGTACGGCTGCCTCCGGGAGCGGATGGTTGGGTTGCCGATCCATAGCGATGAGGTAGGATGCCGCTAGCTCGGAGGCTAGGGCGCCCGCCTCACTCGGGGAGCCAATGGAGGGATGAATTCCATGCCATGTGGCTGCCCGGCTACGTAGCGTGAACTCGAGAGAGGCTAGAGAAGCCGAGAGGGTGGCACTAGTCGGCGGAGTAGCGCCGCGTCCCCGGGCGATGCGGGTAGCGAGGCATCGGGACAACACATCCGGCACGATGTTGTCGGTCCCCGGCTTATGTTCAATATCGAAATCATATGATTGAAGCTCGGCTAGCCACCGGTGGTGCTTCCGGTTACTACTCTTAGCCGCTTGCCCACCTAGTAGGAATTGCAACGCTTGCGCATCCGTATAGATGTGGAAGTGATGGCCGTGGAGATAGTGCCGGAAAAATTCTACGCCCCACATGAGCGCTAGGCACTCGCCCTCGGTGGCGCTATAGTTTTTCTCCGCCTTGCTTAGAACGCGGGAGGCGAACCCGATGGGCCGGTGATGGCCGTCCGGATCGACTTGAGTGAGCACGGCGCCGATGGCGGTGCCACTATAGTCGGTGTGGAGATAGAATGTCTCCTCCCAATCCGGTTGCGTGAGGGTCGGGGCATCCGCTAGGGCCCGTTTGAGCCGAAGGAAGGCAGCCTCATGGGTGTCATCCCATTGTGGGGCTATGCTCTTAGGGGCGGAGCCCTTCCGAGCCGTGGCGGCGGGTCCCTTAACCAAATCGTAAAGGGGCACGGCAACGTGGGCAAACTCACGGATGTAATTCCGGAAGAAATTACACATACCGAGGAAGCCTTGGAGTTGCTTCACGGTGGTGGGGCGGGGGAACTCATTCACCGCCGTGACTAGCTTCGGGTTAGGCCGGGTGGATCCACCGCTTAGGATGACGCCGAGGAAGAGAACCTCGGGTCGGCCCCAAAAACACTTAGTGGCGACTAAGCGTAGGCCGGCAGTCCGTAGCCTCTCTAAAACGATCCGGATGTGGAGTAGATGCTCCTCCCATGTGTCCGAATAGATGAGGAGATCATCTAGGAAGTTCTTCACAAATCCCTTCCTAGTTAGGGGCGGTTTAGAGGCCGGAACCGGGCCGGTGGAGCCAGATTTTCCGGCCGAGTCGGGCTCGGAAGAGCCCACGGGGGCAGAATTTCCGGGAAGGGCGGGCTCGGGAGAGCCGGCGGCGGGGGCCGGGCCGGGAGTAGACCGCCGGTTGGCGCACTCCTCTTCCACCCCGGATAGGACTCTATCCATGAGGCGTTGGAAGTAGGACGGGGCGTTGCTTACGCCCATGACTAGACGGTTAAATTGCATGAGGCCGTTACCCTCACCGCAATAAAATGCCGTCTTCGGCCGATCATCCGGATGGATGCTAACCGCGTTATAGGCAGATTTTACATCGATAGATGTGAAGTATCTAGCCCCGGACACTTCCGCTATCATGTCCTCCGCTCGCGGTAGCGGGTACCGGTCTTTGCGGGTAGCGTCGTTGAGACGGCGCATGTCGATACATAGACGGACATCCCCGTCCTTCTTCGGGACGAACAACGGGTTAGCCGCCCACGGGCTATCGGCGGCCTCGGTGATACCGGCCATGACGTATTCCCGCACCCGTTGCTTTAGTTGTTGGTTCTCCGTGTGGGAGAGGCGGCGCTTAGCCGAGAAGATGGGCGGATGGTCCCCGGTGTCGATCCGGAAGTATCCCCACCGGTCCGGGTCTACGCCCCCGACATCAAACTTAGAGAGGGCGAAGACATCGCTCATCTCTAGAAGGAGATGCCGCACATCCCGGCAATGCTCATCCGTGTCCGGCATATGTGCGGGCGGGATAGCGTTAACATGCTCCTCGGGGGTTTGCGGGGTGTCCGGTGGCTCTAGGGAGTCTAACGGGACTCCGGCGGATGGGACTTGGGCCATATTTTCGGCCTCCGATGGCTCGGGGGGCTGAACACGGTCCACCGGATCGATTGGAGGGCTGCCCCTTAGCTCGAGCGGGGTCGGCTCGGGGAGCACAAGTGAGATTCGGGGCTCCGGGATAGGGAATCCGGGCTGCCGTGGGAGCGGGACGACCCGTCCGGCTGCCGCCGCGGCGCATACGAGGCCGGCTACCGAGGTAGGGGCGGGGGCCGGAGGCGGCGCCGCCGGGAGGCCGGCGCCCAAGGCGGCCGGGGTGGTTCCGGAGGGCTGAAATCCCTCCACCACAACTTCCGCGGGCTCACGGGGGAGCCGGGAGTGGAATCGGCGGATCGCCAACTCGGCGTAGGGCCGGAAGAAGGGATCATGCCGGGCCCGATCGAGCCGGTCGAGGAGCACGACTTGGTCGGCCGTCGGGGTGGCTACCCACCGGCAATGACGCATGACGTGTCCGTGGAGAGTGAAGTGTTGCAATTCATAAGATGTGAATTGCTCTAGAAATGGTTGCTCGGTCAAGAGCGGCACCGGCCGGGTGAAGTCGAATCGGTTAAAGCTAGCGTCCGAAGGGACGGATGGACCGCGTCTCACCAATTTCTGAAAATGGGTGAGGGGTGGTGAGGGTCTAGTCAAGTGACTAGGGAGTCGGCGCTTCCGTAGGGTGGCCGTGGCAGGGTCTCTAGGGTTTGGCAGGGCTGAGAGCCCGGACGGAGCGGTGTGAACCGGCATCATGCTTGTGCGGTGCAAAGCATGGTGATGGCCACGGCTTGCGTTTGAAAGCAAGCCCCGCCCTTAGCCGGGTTGCCGGCGGAGTCGCGGCCCGTGACGTCCAAGGTGCCGGACCCGAAGTCAATCACCGCGTCATACTTGCTAAGCAAGGTGGCGCCGAGTAGGAACGGGTGATTGCATGGCATCACGAAAATGGTGTCGTGGGTCTCTACCCCGTTGATAGAGATAGGCGCGTCGGGGACAACCCCGAACAACGGGACGGTGGTTGTCCCGGAGAAGCCTTGCAGCCCTAGGGAGTTGACGGGGACTTGTAGATGATGCCCCGCCTCCGATAGCCGTTTGTGGTGATTTTGGAGATACTCGGTGGTATCCATGATCGTTACATCGGCTTTGGTGTCGGCGCCGGCCGTTAGGGGCTGCCCTAGGAGATGGACGGAGATGTCCGGGCCGCGCGTAGCCATGCAACTATGTTGCAAGGCTTGCGGGCTGATTTTGTGACCCGCGCTCATCGCGGCGCGGCTAACGCTAACCGCCATTTGTTGGAGCTCGGCGGGTAGCCCTTGGACCGCGGCCGGTAGGTCGGCGGCGGCCGGCTTGGGGAGTTCGGCCGGAAGCCGAATGTTGAGGTCCGGGGTCGGTAGGGCCGTAAGGTCGGCCGCTACGACGAACGCGGCGTGTTGGTCCTTGCCCGTGTTGGCGTAAGCCCGGACAAGCCGGAACTCAACACGCCGGCCCTCGGACTGAGATACGGGTAGCGTGCGGAAGGGAGAGGCTGCCTCCATCCCTAGGAGATCCGCGGCCGCAACCGGGATGCGCAAACCCCGGTTAGAGTTGGCTAACTCGACCGTGACCCGGTAGCCGTCCGGGGCGCCGTGGGTCATCTCCGCACCCTCGGTGGGCACGGCTCCGAGGCGGATGGTGCCGGCTAGGCGGTCGGTGGGCCGGTAGGACTGCGGCCCCATGCCGATAGGCGGGGAAGAGTCCTTGGCAGCCGGGGCATGCTTGGACGCGGCCCGCGCATGCCGCTCGGCCGCCATTTGCCCGCGCCGACTAAGCGCCGCGTTGGGGTGAGCCACGGAGAGGTGTTGGCTGATTGCCGGCCCGTCGGTCTCATCCCACACGGTTGCGGGGATAGCCTTGAACTTCCCCTTCTCCCGAACCGATTGGGAGGGGCGTGGGCCACGCCGCTCTACCGACCGGCCCCATGAGAGAAGTGGCCGGGGGTATCCCGCGGGCGGGCCGCCCGAGAAGGTGTTGCGGCGGGGTCGGGCAGAGTTGGGGGGCATTCTATCCATAGTTACACCGCGGGGTGCCTCTAGGGCATCCCCTAGGACCTCGGACACAAAGGTAGAGGCTATGGACACCGTGGCCTTAGCCGCCGGCACCCCGGCTTTCAACTCTTTCCGGGCCGTCCAAAAATCCCCGGTCGGGATCCATTGGGCTTGCTTGGCCGAAGGGTGAAGTTGGGGGGTCACGTGCTTGCCTACCTCGGGGAAGGTGATCCGGTAGACTGCCGTGGTCATGGGAGCGCGGCCGTGTGTCCCCTCGAGCTCGATATGGGACTGCCGAATGGCCGCGGACCCGAGGAGGCCTCCGGCGATTGCACGGGCCACCTCGGTGGGGCTGTCCCGGGGTCCCTTGGCACGCCACGGGAACCAAACGGGGGTGTCCTCCCATTTGCCGTTGGCATCCCGGCGGGCGGGCACCATGAGGGCCTTACCCGCATGGAGGATGACCGCCGTCACCTCCTTGGCCCGCTTGGCCGCGACGGTGTCAATCACGGCCGGCTTAGGCTTAGCCGCCCGTGCCGCGCGGTCGGAGACTCGCCGAAGGACTTGCGGTGGGGGCTGAGCCTTAGGTGTGATCGGGGCCGGGGGCTGAACTACGGCAGACTTAGCCGCGGTTACAATGCTATGGCCATCCTCCCAACACTCCTTAAGGGCCTCTAAGTACCCGGGGACCTTCTTAGGGGGCAGAAGGCGGCAAACACCAACCGCCACCGGGGGGTCGATGGTGTCCCGGGCATCGCCCCGGAGGAAAGCCGCGAGGTGGCCCCACCGCGCCTTATCCTCCTCGGTGCCGGGGGCTAGACAAGGAAGGAGTTGGTCTAGGGTGACCGTAAGCCCGAGCTTACGGACCGCCTCCCATAGCGATGCGGGGGCTCCCGCCTTGCTCCGCTTGTTCTCCCGGCGGGCAAACTCGTGCTCGAGTTGCTGCGCGACGGCCTTTTGGTATGCCGCAGCCTCAATGGGGATCGGGGCTGTGGCCTTCGGTTGTTGCTGGGCTGCCCGCAACGCTGTCTTGTCCGCCGCCCTCCTAGCCCGCTGAACGGCAAAGTCCCGCTGTCGCTCGAGGGACTGCGAGAGGGCCTCAGCCTCCGGTGGCAACTGTCGGGTGCCGGAGGACTGCGGGGCTGTCTCCCGAGCTGGCACGGCCGCTGGGGTCGGGTCGGGTGCGGGGAGAGGGGCTGGGGTTACAACGCCCGGGCCTGCGGGCTGCGGCACAGCTGCCGGAGGGCCTGCTGTGCCCGCCGGTGCCTTCGGGTCCGGGACCACTCCTGCCCCGGCTGCCGGGCTGCCCGCGGCCGCCGCAAAGATGGCCGCCAGGGCTGGCGGGTAGGCACTAGGCTCCGGTGGCGGGGCTGAGGGTGCGGGGTCAGCCGGGAGGGCTGCGGGATCAGCCGGAGGGGCTGCGAGGGCTGCCGCCTCAGCCTCGGGGGCTGCAGGGGCTGCAGGATCAGCCGCAGGGGCTGCTGGGGCTGCAGGGGCTGCGGCCCCGTCTGCAGGGGCTGCAGGGGCTGCAGGATCAGCCGCAGGGGCTGCTGGGGCTGCAGGGGCTGCGGCCCCGTCTGCAGGGGCTGCAAGGGCTGCAGCCAGGTCTGCAGGGGCTGCAGGGGCTGCAGCCAGGTCTGCAGGGGCTGCTGGGGCTGCAGGGGCTGCGGCCCCGTCTGCAGGGGCTGCAGGATCAGCCGCAGGGGCTGCTGGGGCTGCAGGGGCTGCGGCCCCGTCTGCAGGGGCTGCAGGGGCTGCAGCCAGGTCTGCAAGGGCTGCAGGGGCTGCAGCCAGGTCTGCAGGGGCTGCTGGGGCTGCAGGGGCTGCGGCCCCGTCTGCAGGGGCTGCAGGATCAGCCCCAGGGGCTGCTGGGGCTGCAGGGGCTGCGGACCCGTCTGCAGGGGCTGCAGGGGCTGCAGCCAGGTCTGCAGGGGCTGCAGGGGCTGCAGCCAGGTCTGCAGGGGCTGCAGCCAGGTCTGCAGGGGCTGCAGGGGCTGCAGCCAGGTCTGCAGGGGCTGCAGGGGCTGCAGAGTAAGCCGGAGGGGCTGCGGAGTCAGCCGGCGGGACTGCCGAGCTGAATGCCAAGAGGTCAGGCTGGGAGCCAGCGTCCGGCAGGGGCTTCTCGGGCCGGATGCCCCCCAGGACCTGCTCGCCGAACTGTGCCATGACGACGCTAGCCCCGGCGGTGCCCGGCCCTCGTGTAGCGGGGGCGGGCTCCCTGCGGCGCGAGCCCGGGCTGCCCGGTGGCGCGACCACGTGAGCCGGGCTCCCGTCCCCGGTCATACTCCAGTACTCCCGGAGTTGGTGGGCCCAGTGGGCTAAGCGTCTCGCGCGCGGCGGGTGAATGACCTGCATCACGAAAACGCCCGCATCGCGCATGAGGGCGGAGACCGGGGCGGCCAAGCGCTGGGTGTAGGTGTTGAGGAGAGACCGAAGGGTCTCGTCCGTAGGCCTTGCTACGGTGACCACCTCCTTGAGGAAACGCTCGGTGAATTGCTCCACCGTTTCCCCGGGTTGCTGGGCCTTAAAGCGCGCTTGCACCGCCGTTAGCTGGTTGTGGTCCATTGACCGACCAAAGAACTCGCGCGACACTACCTCCCGGGCTTCACGCAGCCAACGGACTTGCGCGTCGACTAAGTCCTCGGGGGGCGCGCTGCCCCCGGTCCATGCCAGGGCCAGTCCCGAGTCGATGAACTCATCGCACGCCTGGACAATCTCTTTGTCCATGTGCTGAGTGAGTAGATCTACGTGCGGGGTCGGGGAGGCGGCTGCCAGATACTCCTGGTTGTTTAAAAAGTAGTGACATACATGATTAAAGAAGAGGTCGCGCTCGCTCTCCCCTAGCATGCTAGAGTTGAGCTGGCGGAGAAACTTCCGGGGGGTGGCGTATGGGGACCGGGTCGGCGACCCGTAGCGGGGCCCTCTCGGATGATAGCCCTGGCTGCCCGACCCGTAGGCCGGGTGCAAGGGGGCTGCCGACACCGGGTTGCTGGGGCCTGCCCCGTAACTGTAGGGGTAGCCTTGGCTGCCCCCCGCCTCTGAGTAAGGGGGGGCTACCGAGGTATACGTGTACGGGGGGTGGCCGTGAGAAGGCTCCGAGTACCGCATAGGTTGCCCGTGCGGATGGGCTGGCCGCGGGGGCTGGTGCTGTACCGAATGGACTTGCGGGGTTGGCGGGGCCAGGGTCGGGACCGCCCTCGGTGCGGGGAGCGGGTGCGAGTCATATGACCCGAGCGGCTGCGGCTCTTGGCGGGTGGGGTAGCGAGGGTCGATCCCGGGGACTAGGGAAATGGACCCCCCCTGCTCCCGGCCTGGCCCTGTGGCCGCTGGGCCGCTGCTGACCTGCTGGGGCTGCAGGGCAGACTGCGACTGGGCCGTGGCCTGCGTGCCGTCCGGTGGGGAATTGCCGGGATGGCTGTCCCCGCTGACCGACTGAGTGGACATGCCCCGGATCAGATCCCGGAGCTCGGACATGCTGGTGTCCAGGCTCTCGCGCAGGCCTGACACCTGGTCTGCGACCTGGCGCAGGTCCTGGCCCTGGCCTGCCACCTGATCGGCCAGGGTCTGAACAGTACGGCCCTGGCTCTCGACCCGATTGCCGATGGTTAGGGCCTGACGCTCTAGGTCCCTAACCTGACTGGCGTGCTGCTGGTTGAGACGCTGCTGTGTCTCCTGATGGAGCTCTAACTGCCGGGCGACTGCCGCGACGGCGGGGTCCGGGACGGCAGGTGCAGAGCGCCGGAGCGGTTCCTCGAAAAGAGGGTTGACCCGCCCGCCGGTCGGCGAGCGCGCGCCGGCCACGGGGCTGGTGGGCTGCGACCGGGTGTGTGGCCGGTTGGGGGTGCCCTGCCTGCCGCCTGCCATGGCTGCGGGGGCTGAAACTGGAACAGAAAAACTGGAACTGGGGCTGGAAACTGGGCTGGCTGACTGCTGACTGCTGACTGGCAGTGACCCGTCCCGCGACTAAACGCCCCTGAGATCAGAGGTTGCGCGGCAAGGGGAACCTGGCTCTGCTGGTCCCCCGCACCGTCCCGCCGGCCTGATGCCCTTGGGCTACACGCGCAACTTAATCCCCGCTGAGGGAACGCTAGCAGCGATCGGGGTGTACCCTGGAGCTGGCGCTGGAGCTGGCTGCTGGCTGTCCAGGACCCGTCCTAACGCAGTAGCCGTTTACAGATAAGACAGAATCAGAGTTGAGCGTGAGACAGACGCGCGTATCGGGCCAAGGGCTGAACGATATCTATATATCCCAGATATATGTATATCGTTCTGCCTTGACTAGGGGGAGTGCTCTAGACCCGACCCGAAGTGGGTCCTCGTGGCTCTGCTAGGGACCGCTCCGATGGGGGAACCAGGGGGTGGTCTTGTCCACCGCTCCTTGGGCCCGGGGGTCGTCCTACGCGGGGAGGCGCCGGGTGCTCTGCTCGGCCGGTCTCGGAGGGAGTCAGGGTGGCTAGCCCGCTCAACCTCGGAGTCTGACGGCGGAGGGGCACCCTAGGACACTTAGCGGTGGGGGGCTATGCCCGCGCCCAACCGTCCTCCACTATGCTAGGAGTCAACCCCCCGGGGGTCTTGGCGCGCGCGCTCCTGGCGTGCCCCCCGGTTCACCCGCTCACGAGCGGCGCGGTCCCGCCCTTCCCAGACAGTGAAAAGGCAGGGACCTACTTAGCTACCCCTGCCTGGCAGGGCGCGCGGGGAATGCTGGGGAGGTGGCCTGTGAGCGGTGGCCGGGAGAGTAAGAACAGAACCCCGCGTAAATGGCTTAAGGCCTACGCGAGGTTGGGAAAAGGGCTGGGAACGTGGCCCCGAAGTGATGCGGTGAGAAGAAGGACAGACGGGATGTGCCTCCCCGGGAGTTCCTACGGCAGGTAGGCCCCCCCAGCGGTTCACACCTCCCTTGAACTACCCCCAGGTTCGCAAGGGATGACGACCGTAAGAGGCCGCGGGAACCGCCCACAGTCAGACCAGAGGGTCGGCTCCCTGGAGAGAGTTGAGGCAGAGAGGATGGTGCAGGAGGAGAATGCCCGTGCACGACTCACCTCAGCGCTGCCCCTCTAAACTGCCTAAATCTGACCGCGGCTGCCCTGCGCGCTAGACCGGTCCTGGTGCCAGGCTGCCAGCTGTCGCGCTGCTGCCAGGAGTGACCCGCTGCTGCTGCTGAGGCTGCGCTGGGTGCCGGGGCTGCTGAGGACACTGCCAGGCTGTGGGCGAACCCCGCTGCAGCTGCACTAGAACTGCACGCTGATGCAGTCGCTGCACGCTGCTGTCAGGCTGTCCTAGGGCTGCCTGGTGCTGCAGGGGCTGCTGCTGAGCGAGCGCTGCGCTGAAGCTGCGACCAGGCTGCAGGGAGGCTGCGCTGAGGCTGCGCGCTGATGCAGGAGGGCTGCGCTACAGCTGAGTGCTGCTGCCGGGGCTGGTCCACTGGGCAGGAGCTGGTCTAGGCGCTGGAGCTGCCCGGAGACGCTGTCGGCTGCGCGGAGGCTGCGGCTGACCGCTGGCCTGCTGAAGGCTTGCAGCTGCTGCTGCCGCGCTGCTGGAGGGCTGCGGCTGCCGACTGGCGCTACTGCAGGGTGGCAGCTGCTGCTGTCGCGCTGCTGCAGGGCTGCGGCTGCTGGGACAGGCCGCTGGGGATCTGCAGCTGCTCTAGGGGTGGCAGGCGCTGGCGCCGCGTTGCTGGAGGCTTCAACTGCTGTCTGGCGCTCCTGGAGGCTGGCAGCTACTGCTACCCCCGCTGCTGGAGCGCTGTGGCTACTGCCGGAGGGCCGCAGCTGATGATGCGCAGTGCTGGGGGTCTCAGCTGCTGCGGATGCTACTGCCGGTCCCTGGGGTGGCGGTCACCAGTGCTGCCGCGCTGCTGGGGCGCTGCGGCTGCTGCCGGAGAGTTGCAGATGCCGATGCGCGCTGCTGCTGCCGGACGCTGCTGGCAGACTGCGCAGGGCTGTGCCGAACTGCGGCCGAGGCTGCGCGCTGCTGAGGCAGGCTGCAGGGCTGCGCTGGCTTGCGCCGGGCTGCGCGGGGACTGCGCCGGGCTGCGCGCGGCTGTGCCGGGCTGTGGCGAGGGCTGCGCACTCCTGGGAAGGGCTGCCGGAACCGTGGGCGGGCTGTGCAGAGACTGCGCTGGGGGTGCGCTGCTCTGCCGCGTCCAGGGCTGTCTGCGCTGCGCAAATGCCGCAAGAGGGCTGCGCCAAAGGCGGGCACTGCCGAGGCTGCCTAGGAAGGCTGCAAAGGCAAGCCGATGCCAACGCAAGGGCTAAAGTCCGCGGGGACGGGTCCACGACGCGTGGAAGGCCGCCTGGAGGGCTGCACGCTGCGAGGGCGCGCTGCAGGGGTCCGCGGGATTGGTGGCTTGGATTCAGAAAATCCGCGCCGGGAATTTTTTGCTAGCTCGCGGCTAATGCCCCGTGATGGTGCCCGGGGGTAGCCACCAAGGCGCGCCGCAAACGAGCCAAAAGTTTTGGAGAACGATGCGCGTTCCCAATGGAACCAGGTAACGGTCCCAGCCCCTCTAGAGGGACGATGAGGGGGTGGTCCAAGGCCAAGAGCCCCCCTTTGCACCGCACGCAGCCCGACGGGGCTATGCAGTGACTATCCCGACCGTAGTTTGACTAGGGAAGTCAAGGTGGGGATGGGTGAGGTAGGGAGTTGACTAAAAAAGTAGAAAACTGCCCTTCCTGGGCCTTTCCTCGTTCCTCCCGGTGGAGGAACCAAACTGACCCGGGTACGACAAGGAACAAAGGAAAGAGACCGAGGAGTGACCGGAAACGATCGGAAAATGACGACAAAAGAGTGCCAAAGAGCAGCGAAAAGACCGATGGGTGCAAACGCTGAGAGCTCAAAGACAGAGGGAGTGAACAGTCACAGGACTGTTAAACTGCCGAACAGTCAGCAGCAGCTGGGGCAGCGGGCCGGCCAACCGCCAGTAGGGTCTCATACCCTACTGCAGGGTCTGCCGGGGCCGCGCAGGCTGTAGCAGGGACTGACAATACTTCTACGATCGTACTCTCTATATTATAATAGGGCTCTCCAAGCCTCATGAGACATCTCGAGCAGGCTGGGCGGGGATCCCGACGTGTCTCCCGGCCCGGCCGGCCTGTGAACAAGTCAACTACGGCCAATCGATGGAAGTCAATTACGGCCATCGATGTATCTAATATGTGTAATAACAGGCACCCTTTCTTACCTCTAGAGGCACCCTCTGTTTACCTGCCCTCTCCTACCTACCCTCTACAGTACTTACCTTCTCCCGCCCGGGGGGGAAAAAAAAACAGGTACCCTAGCCTAGACCTTGTTGTTTAATTCGGAAATGGTTTCGTGTATTTTCGGAAATGGTTTTTTGGGAAATACAGAACGGTTTTTTCGGAAATGTGTTTCTCGGAAAGCACATGTTTTTCGTACGAAAACGGTGTTTCTTGAGAAATACCCTTCAAACACGAAAATTCAAACTGATTTAAATTTTGAATCGCAAGGACCCAAAGAACAC
>NW_027452579.1:102638-121228 GCF_964194025.1 Convolutriloba macropyga | reverse complement strand
TTCTTTCTTCTTATGCATCTCAGTGAAAAATTTGAAATCTTCCTGGTGTTCCTAGAACCCAACTTTGAAACACATAAACAAAAACAAATTTGAACCTATTTGAAAAATCTAAAAGCTTTAGAAATTTGGAAATCATTGTAAAAATATCTAGAATATGTTGAGTACCTGGGTAATTGTTAATGAACTCTGGTTCCAGATGCTAGCATTTTCGGGCGCTGATAGAAAACGGTGCAGCAATTTTTGACAAATTCAGATTTTCTTTTGATTAATTAGATTTATGTTGAGTTGCTAAAAATATTTAGAGATTCTAAATGCCGCTCGCCCGTCTAGATGAACTGTCCGCTTGTTTCTAGACAATAGAACAATAGGAAACAAAAAAAACATTGGAAATGAATATCACAAACAACAATATACCTTCATTTTTGGTCATTCAAATTTTTTTAGAATTAATTTTTCAGGAAATATTTATAATAAAAAGTAGTATTGATTTTGTTTTTCACGCTTTTTTTTAAAATTTTTGGACCTTTTCAGGATACTAAATTGAATGAATTATTAGCCAGCTGACACAAAATTTATCAGTCCACACTTTTCAGAATGGAATCAGCATTATTTCATAAAAATAATCAAATATTAGGAAACAAGGGAACACATTGGCCTTATGTTCGAGCAAAACTTGATCTACCAAGGGCCGCAATTTTTTAATAAATCCGGCCAATTTTTTCATAACAATTCATGAGGTTCATTTTCCATAAAAAATGAAAATAGATGTTTTTGATAAATGCGAAAAATTTTCGTTTTTTTTGTTCTTCCCTGTGTTCATATTTCATTTTTGACAATATAAAACTTCTATTCTTCTTGACTTAAAAATTTTCTCCTCAATAGAGCCATGATAAAAAACTTTCTATTTGTTCAATATACAGCATTGTCAAACAGTATTCAAAAATAGAACAAGGCCGGTTAAGGAAAGATGTTTCAAGTTCCTTAAGTTTGGACTACTTGTATAGATTTGTTTTTTTTTGTTTGACTTTCATACGAAATTTAATTCATCCCAATCATCAACACTTTCACAAAAAATTGTGAAATAAAAATTATCTGAATTTTTTATCATCAATCTTGTCAGCTTTGTCATGTTGTTTTACACGGGCTTAATTCTTCCAATTGAACAACAATCTTGTCGAAACTACTATTCACTCAGTCGTTTAAAGGACTTTAACTTTGGTTGGTTGAAGAGAAGAATATCTTAAATAAAAAATTATATTGTTCGATTTTGCTCTGAAGTTTGCAAGTCATCAGTCAATGACGGTAGGGTTGCAAATTTCTTGTAAATTCTGCCAAATTTAGAATCTAGCAAAATGTCATATGTTGTTGAAGGATCCAATTGTTGTAAAAAGGAGAGTCAACTGCTCTTCGTAACAGAGTCAGGAGACTCTGAATATAACTCTTCTGTTTACTCAAACAATTTGGAGTCGTTGCAGTGAACAAAATTTAAATTGGCAACAATTACATAACGTTTACTCATCGCTGATTGGTTGACTAAAGTCAGTAATTGCATAGGAAATGACAAACAACTACGTTGAGTACCTTAAATGCCTATGGGAATGATTGTTAGTGTCAGCCATTAGAATTATCGTTTATATGTATCTTTTTTAATTATAGCCGTGCAACCATTTTGACCAATTCAGATTTTCTTTTGATTAATTAGATTTATGTTGAGTTGCTAAAAATATTTAGAGTTTCGAAATGCCGAAAGCCCGTCTAGATGAATTGTCAGCTTGTGTTTAGACAATAGAACAATAAGAAACCAAAAAACAGTGGATATGAATATCACAAACAACAATATACCTTCATTTTTGGTCATTCAATTTTATTTTAGAATTACTTTTTCATAAAACAATTATAAAAAAAGTAGAATCGATTTCGTTTTTCACGCTTTTTTTCAAAATTTTGGACCGTTGAAAGATACTACATTGAATGAATTATCAGCCAGGTGACACAAAATTTATCAGTCCACACTTTGGAGAATGGAATCAGGGTTGCAAACTTCTCGTAAATACTGCCGTATTTAGAATCTAGCAAAATGTCATATGTTGACGAAGGATCCGATTGTTTTAAAAAGGAGAATCAACTGCTCTTCGTAACAAAGTCTAGTGATTTTGAATATAACTCTTCCACATTACTCAAACAATTTGGAGTCGTTGCAGTGAACAACATTTAAATTGGCAACAATTACATGAAGTTGACTCATCGCTGATTGTTTGGTTAAAGTCAAAAATAGCATAGGAAATGACAAACAACTGCGTTGAGCACCTTGATTGCCTGCGGCATAGATTGTTCGTGTCAGCCATTAGAATTATTGTTCTTACGTATTTTTTTAAAATTATAAACGTGCAGCCACTTTTGACAGATTCAGATTTTTTTTGATTAATTAGATTTATGTTGAGTTGCTAAAAATATTTAGAGATTCTAAATGCCGAAAGTCCGTCTAGATGAACTTTCAGCTTGTGTTTAGACAATAGAACAGTAGGAACCAAAAAAACAATGGAAATGAATATCACAAACAACAACATACCTTCATTTTTGGTCATTCAATTTTATTTTAGAATTACTTTTTCAGAAATTAATTATAATAAAAAGTAGAATCGATTTTGTTTTTCACGCTTTTTTCAATTTTTTGGACCGTTTCAGGATACTACGTTGAATGAATTATCAGCCAGGTGAAACAAAATTTATCGGTCTACCTTTTTAGGAATAGAATCAGCATTATTTCATAGAAATAATCAAATATTAGGAAACAAGGTTACACATTGGCCTTATATTCGAGCGAAACTTGATCTATAAAAGACCGCACTTTTTTTAAAAAGTCCGGTGAAATTTTTCATAACAATTCATGAGGTTCATTTTCCATATAAAAATGAAAATAGATGTTTTTCATAATTGCGAAAAATTATTTCGTTTTTTTTGTTCTTCCCTGTGTTGAAATTTCATTCTTGACAATATAAAACTTCTAATCTTCTTGCCTTAAAAATTTTCTCTTTAATAGAGCCACGACCAGATAAAGCGTGGTAGTTTTTCAATATACAGCATTGCTCAACAGTACTCAAAAATAGAACAAGGCCGGTTCAGGAAAAAATGTTTAAACCTCCTTAAGTTTGGACTTCCTGTATAGATTTGCTTTTTTGTTTGACTTTCATACAAAATATCTTTTATTTCAATCAGCAAAGCTTTCACAAAATCTTTTCACACAAATTTCCTCTGAAACGTTTATCAGTAATCTTGTCAGCTTTGTCTTGGAAATTTACATGGGCGTAATTCTTCCAATTGAACAACAATCGTGTCGAAACTACTATTCACTCATTCGTTCAAAAGAGAAGGACTTTAAATCTGGTTGATCGAATATAAGAATATCTTTAATAAAAACTATGATATTCGATTTTGCTCTGTATTTTGCAAGTCTTCAGTCAATGATGGTAAGGTTGCAAACTTCTCGTAAGTTCTGCCAAATTTAGAACCTAGCAAAATGTCATGTGTTGATGAAGGATCCAATTGTTGTAAAAAGGAGAATCAACTGCTCTTCGTAACAGAGTCTAGTGACTCTAATTCTAACTCTTCTACTTAACTCAAACATTTTGGAGTCGTTGCAGTGAACAAAATATAAATTGGCAACAATTACATAACGTTTACTCATCGCTGATTGGTTGATTATAGTCAAAAACTGCATAGGAAATGACAAACAACTGCGTTGAGCACCTTAAATGCCTAAGACAATGATTGTTAGTGTCAGCCATTAGAATTATCGTTTATACGTAAATTTTTAAAATTATAAACGTGCAGCCACTTTTGACAGATTCAGATTTTTTTTTGATTAATTAGATTTCTGTTTAGTTGCTAAAAATATTTAGAGATTCCAAATGCCGAAAGTCCGTCTAAATGAACTGTCAGATTGTGTTTAGACAATAGAACAGTAGGAAACAAAAAAAAACAGTGGAAATGAATATCACAAACAACAACATACCTTCATTTTTGGTCATTCATTTTTGTTTTAGAAATACTTTTTCAAATATTAATTATAATAAAAAGTAGAATCGGTTTTGTTTTTCACGCTTTTTTCAATTTTTTTGACCGTTTCAGGATACTACGTTGAATGAATTATCAGCCAGGTGAAACAAAATTTTTCGGTCTACACTTTTAAGAATAGAATCAGCATTATTTCATAGAAATAATCCAATATTAGGAAACAAGGTTACACATTGGCCTTATGTTCGAGCGAAACTTGATCTACAAAAGACCGCACTTTTTTTAATAAGTCCGCCCAAATTTATCATAAGATTTCATGAGGTTCATTTTCCAAATGAAAATGAAAATAGATGTTTTTCATAATTGCAAAAAATTATTTCGTTTTTTTGTTCTTCCCTGTGTTCAAATTTCATTTATGACAATATAAAACTTCTAATCTTCTTGCCTTAAAATTTTTCTCTTTAATAGAGCCACGACCAGATAAAAGTGGTGGTTTTTCAATATACAGCATTGCTCAACAGTATTCAAAAATAGAACAAGGCCGGTTCTGGAAAAAATGTTTAAACCTCCTTAAGTTTGGACTTCCTGTATAGATTTGCTTTTTTGTTTGACTTTCATACAAAATTTATTTTATCTCAATCAGCAAAGCTTTCACAAAATGTTGTCACACAAATTTCATCTGAAACGTTTATCAGTAATCTTGTCAGCTTTGTCTTGGTAATTTACATGGGCGTAATTCTTTCAATTGAACAACAATCGTGTCGAAACTACTATTCACTCAGTCGTTCAAAAGGACTTTAAATTTGGTTGATCGAAGATAAGAATATTATTAACAAAAACTATGATGTTCGATTTTGCTCTGATTTTTGCAAGTCTTCAGTCAATGATGGTAAGGTTGCAAACTTCCCGTATGGTCTGCCAAATTTAGGACCTAGCAAAATGTCATGTGTTGATGAAGGATCCAATTGTTGTAAAAAGGAGAGTCAACTGCTCTTCGTAACAGAGTCTAGTGACTCTAATTATAACTCTTCTACTTAACTCAAACATTTTGGAGTCGTTGCAGCGAACAAAATTTAAATTGACAACAATTACATAACGTTTACTCATCGCTGATTGGTTGATTATAGTCAAAAACTGCATAGGAAATGACAAACAACTGCGTTGAGCACCTTAAATGCCTAAGGCATTGATTGTTAGTGTCAGCCATTAGAATTATCGTTTAGACGTATGTTTGTCTAATTATAACCGTGCAGCCATTTTTGACAGGTTCAGATTTTCTTTTGATTAATTAGATTTATGTTGAGTTGCTAAAAATATTTAGAGATTCTAAATGTCAAAAGCCCATTTAGATGAAGTATCAGCGTGTGTTTAGACAATAGAACAATAGGAAAAAAACAGTGCAGATGAATATCACAAAAATACAACATACCTTCATTTTTGGTCATTCAATTTTATTTTAGAATTACTTTTTCAGAAATTAATTATAATAAAAAGTAGAATCGATTTTGTTTTTCACGCTTTTTTTCAATTTTTTGGACCGTTTCAGGATACTACGTTGAATGAATTATCAGCCATGTGACACAAAATTTATCGGTCCACACTTTTAAGAATAGAATCAGCATTATTTCATAGAAATAATCAAATATTAGGAAACAAGGTTACACATTGGCCATATGTTCGAGCCAAAATTGAACTACAAAGAACCGCAGTTTTTTTTAATAAGTCCGGCCATTTTTTTCATAACAATTCATGATATTCATTTTCCTTATGAAAATGAAAATAGATGTTTTTCGTAATTGCGAAGAATTGTTTCGTTTTTTTTTCCTGTGTTCAAATTTTATTTTTAACAATATAAAAGTTCTATTCTTCTTGCCTTAAAAGTTTTCCTTTTTAATAGAGCCACGACCAGATAAAACGCGGTAGTTGTTCAATATACAGCATTGTTCAACAGTGTTCAAAAATAGAACAAGGCCGGTTAAGAAAAAATGTTTAAACTTCCTTAAGTTTGGACTTCTAATATAGATTTGGATTTTTTGTTTGACTTTCATACAAAATTCTTTTGATCCCAATCAGCAACGCTTTCACAAAATGCTGTGACTCAAATCTTATCAGAAACTTTTGTCTGCAATCTTGTCACCTTTGTCTTGGAGTTTTACAATGGCGTAATTCGTCCAATTCAACTACAATCTTTTCGAAACTACTATTCACTCAGTCGTTCAAAAGGACTTTAATATGGTTGATTGAAGATCAGAATATCTTTAGTAAAAAACTATGATGTTCGATTTTGCTCTGAATTTTGCAAGTCTTCAGTCAATGATGGTAAGCTTGCAAACTTCTTGTAATTTCTGTCAAACTTAGAATCTAGCAAAATGTCATATGATGATGAAGGATCCAGTTGTTGTAAAAAGGAGAGACAACTGCTCTTCGTAACAGAGTCAAGTGACTCTAAATATAACTCTTCCACTTTACTCAAACAATTTGGAGTAGTTACAGTGAACAACATTTAAATTGGCAACAATTACATAACTTTTACTCATCGCTGATTGGTTGACTAAAGTCAGTAATTGCATAGGAAATGACAAACAACTGCGTTGAGCACCTTAAATGCCTAAGGGAATGATTGTTAGTGTCAGCCATTAGAATTATCGTTTATACGTATGTTTTTTTATTAAAAACATCTAAGAGATCATAAAAATTAAAAACTTAACGTCAATTTTCAATTTAGAAAAAGTTTGCACCATAAAATTGTTGTTTGCCACTCTTCTGAATACAGTTCAATGTTGTTTTTTTGGGTTCATGTATGCCTTAGAAGTTACTCTATCAACAAGCTAAAACCTTTTGTCGCTCAGGGTTTCACTTCCCAAATTCGGAGAGGGGTTTGGAAAAATTTTCTGTCTCAAATTGTATATTTATTCAGTATAATGTTTTTTCCGAGTTTTCACTAATTTCAAATTTAGATATTTTTTTCTGTTGACTTATCTTCTGTTTACAAGTGGCGCCAACATTAGTACTTTATAAGCGCTTTATAGGCAAGGTGGCAGCTAATAGCCACAATTTGGTTTAGTGTTTATGGCGCAGATGCTACATTTGCCTTTTCATTTTCAAATTGAATAACTTATCAGGAAATTGAAGCAACATTTAAAAGTCCATACTCTTAAAGATGTCTTCAGCATTATTTTAAAGATGTAATCAAATAATGGAAAAGAAAAGAATGTTTGCTTCACCTGTTCCTGCAAGAATTGATCCAAAAAAGACAGAAGTGCAGCTATTTTTCATCAAAATTCCTTGAGTTTTATCACATTAAAAAGAGGATTTTTGTTTAAAAATGCGAATGATTTTTTGGTTTTTTTGTGGCATCGTAAAACATCTATTTGAGACGTTGTTTTTAAAATGGTTTGCTGAATAGGGCAATGATCAGATAAAATATCACACACGAAAAATACAACGCTTTGAGTACAGTCGGTTGACCTTGATGTTTTTGCATTCTTTCTAGACAGCGCTTACACAGGCTGATTTCTTTTCTCTGCATCGTATCTCTAACCTATTATTGGACTTGATCTAACTTTTATTGAGCGAATTATTTGACTGTTTGACATTTTTTCTTTGATTATCATCGATGGAGAGCATGGATGCAACCAGCAGTAGCAAAAGGCAGAGTATCGTGAGTACAATTGAAAACGATTTGAAAATGATCTAACAAAAGAAGTTTGGAGCCTCCGCAAAACCGTAGCAGAACAACAGAAAATTGATGCGCTGAAAGATAAACAAGGAAATATAAACGACCGCCTCAGGGCTCAAGAACGCTATACGAGGAAAGATAGTGTACTAATAATAAACCCCCCTTTTGACGCCAGAACAGCTAAAGATGTTACGAGTGAGACGCTAGTTTTTTTTGAAAAATTGTTGCAAATCAAGCTAGCCTATTGTGATATAAAAGCATGCCATATCGTACCAGGAACCTTGAAAGGTAACTCAATGCCTACAGTGATTTGCGAGTTTCTATACTTTGCGGATAAAAACTTGATCTGGACAAGAAAAACGAAAATTACGAAATGTGAAAAACAATATCAACGGACTGAATATCTACATAAACGAACCATTGCCTGAGTGCGAAGCACTAATAAAGCAAGAGGCGAGCAAACGAAACTTTATTACGTCTACTCATAATTGTACGGTCTCTGTTATGGTGAATGATGACAAATCGGACAAAACAAAGTTTGTTAGAATAAATTAAATTGAGGATTTGGACAAACTGATCCCGGTTAAACGAAAACGACCATTCGAAAACACCTTCTCGGCAAATGATCGCGAGATGCCTGATGCTAAACGGTCAAACAACCAAGCAAACTAAATTTTCACTGCTCTCAACTCACTATGGAAGTAAATAACTGACTGTGACTGAGTCTTTTGTGTTTGAAGTAATTTAATTCTTTTTGTTGCCTTAGCTAAATTAAGTATCTTGTTTCTAGCGGATAATAACTCTTTCAACTAAGACTTAAAAATCTAGGTTAAAAAACTAGTAGTTACTTTTAAAAATATTGCCATATGTTCGCGTTTTTAGCTCCAACCTGTGACTTCCGCGGGAAACCTGAACCTGTTCTGTGATTTTCGCATTCCAGGTTTTGGTGTTTGGAGCTCATTGTTATTTTTACACTACCGTCCCTTGGCTTTTTGAACTGACACTCTGTGATTTCCGCGGAGTCCGTTCAAATTGTCAAATATAGTATTGGTTAAAAGAAAGAACAGTAAAGGTTAGTGCCAACATGAAGTAACATAAAACTTTTTTTTTCTCTCTTTTTTTTCTTTTTTTTGGGTAAATCCCGTATCTTTTAATTTTTTCTTTCTCCCTCATATGTGAAGAGCCGCAAAAACCAAATGTAATTTAGGCTATTGTTATGTGTGTGGGGGATCGATTTGGTCTGTGTATCCGCTTTTTATGAGAAAAAATTGATGTTCAACAGAGACACAAACGACGCTTGCGTTACAAAAAATTCATTGATTTTGCTGCAAAACATGAGATCACTGCCGCAAAACTTTGACGAGTTTAATGTTTTTTTGAATACCATGGAATTGAAACCTGACTTGATTTGCATTACAGAAACTTGGCTTTCTGAACAGAACTCGTGTGAAGTTTTTAAATTGGATGGTTACCATCCCTTTTTAGTAGCTTCAAGAAAAAAACGAGGGGGAGGCGTAGGTCTTTATGCGAAAGAAACCTTTTGTTACCGAGTGGAAAAGAAACCAACAACAAACAATCTGCAGATCATTAGTGTTTCGGTGCAACTGAAAAAATCGAAACTTTTAATTTCATGTGTATACATTCCACCTAACGCCACAACTTAGGAGACTTTCGAGATACTAGATCAATATCTCGATGAACTCGTTGTTCCACCAGAAACTCATCAGATTTTTTGTGGTGATTTTAATGTTAATATGATTCAAAATGGAACTAAGCAAGAATTTTGGCGTTTGAGAAACCTAATGAACGGAAACAGCTTAGATATTCCAAAACTTTTAACACCAACTAGGGAAACTGTTTCTTCAAACTCATGCCTGGACATCTTTTTTTCCAACATTCCATTAAAAATAAAAGTGGACCAATCGGATGTTTCAGATCATCACACTGCACTAGCAACTTTTAACACACATTTTAATGATAACTGCAAAGAATCCAATACTTTACGAGAAATTGGAAAGCATTAGAGAATGAAAATGTGCTCAAACAGGCCCAATATTTTTTAGGAGAAAAAAAAGTCTCTGCAGCCCCATGAAAACAATTGATAAACAGATCTCTGAGCTTCACAGTAGTCTCATGATAACTCTAGACAAATTTTGTCCCATGAAAAAAGTGAAACCTAGCAAAAGAAGAAACTGGATTGACAATGAAATAAAAAAAGAGACTACTAAAAAGAAACAACTAAGAAGAAAAATGAATGAAATAAATGTTGAAGAAAACAAACTTGCATACAAAAAACAAAGTAATCTTGTAAAAAAACTTGGTAAGGAAAAAAAGATGGACTTTCTATCAAGAAAAATTACACGTGGAAAGTAGGCAAAATACGAGAGAATTTTTTAACATCTACAACGAATTGATGGGAAAATCACAAAAACCAGAACAAGATATTTTCACCCAAAACCAAGTTGAAAACTTCAATAACTTTTTCGCGAGTATTGGGAAAAAACTTTCGTCTGAAATTGAACTCAACAATAAAACTAAATTACCACCGAAAAACATCAACTCTTCCTTTTTTAGCAAAATTACCAAAAAAGAAATGGAAGAGGTACTTCATAAAATTCGACCTAAGTACTGCTTAGACTGCTATGGCCTAAATTACATATTTCTAAAGAAAATGTCTGATCCTCTTGCAAGTTGTTTGGAACGATTGTTTCATAGATGCAATATCAAAAGTTATTTTCCTGATGCTTTAAAGATTGCCAAAGTTATTATTGGACTTGATCTAACGTTTATTGAGCAAATTAATTGACTGTTTGACTTTTTTTCTTTGATAATCATTGATGGAGAGCATGGATGCAACCAGCAGTAGCAAAGGGCAGAGTATCGTGAGTACAATTGAAAACGATAAGGTAAATGATCTAACAAAAGAAGTTTGGAGCCTCCGCAAAACCGTAGTAGAACAACAGAAACAAATTGATGCGCTGAAAGATAAACAAGGAAATATAAACGACCGCCTCAGGGCTCAAGAACGCTATACGAGGAAAGATAGTGTACTAATAATAAACCCCCCTTTTGACGCCAGAACAGCTAAAGATGTTACGAGTGAGACACTAGTTTTTTTTTGAAAAATTGTTGCAAATCAAGCTAGCCTATTGTGATATAAAAGCATGCCATATCGTACCAGGAACCTTGAACGGTAACTCAATGCCTACAGTGATTTGCGAGTTTCTATACTTTGCGGATAAAAACTTGATCTGGACAAAAAAAACGAAAATTACGAAATGTGAAAAACAATATCAACGGACTTAATATCTACATAAACGAACCATTGCCTGAGTGCGAAGCACTAATAAAGCAAGAGGCGAGCAAACGAAACTTTATTACGTCTACTCATAATTGTACGGTCTCTGTTATGGTGAATGATGACAAATCGGACAAAACAAAGTTTGTTAGAGTAAATTAAATTGAGGATTTGGACAAACTGATCCCGGTTAAACGAAAACGACCATTCGAAAACACCTTCTCGGCAAATGATCGCAAGATGCCTGATGCTAAACGGTCAAACAACCAAGCAAACTAAATTTTCAATGCTCTCAACTCACTATGGAAGTAAATAACTGACTGTGACTGAGTCTTTTGTGTTTGAAGTAATTTAATTCTTTTTGTTGCCTTAGCTAAATTAAGAATCTTGTTTCTAGCGGATAATAACTCTTTCAACTAAGACTTAAAAATCTAGGTTAAAAAACTAGTAGTTACTTTTAAAAATATTGCCATATGTTTGCGTTTTTAGCTCCAACCTGTGACTTCCGCGGGAAACCTGAACCTGTTCTGTGATTTTCGCATTCCAGGTTTTGGTGTTTGGAGCTCATTATTATTTTTACACTACCGTCCCTTGGCTTTTTGAACTGACACTCTGTGATTTCCGCGGAGTCCGTTCAAATTGTCAAATATAGTATTGGTTAAAAGAAAGAACAGTAAAGGTTAGTGCCAACATGAAGTAACATAAACCTTTTTTTCTCTCTTTTTTTTCTTTTTTTTTTGGGTAAATCCCGTATCTTTTAATTTTTTCTTTCTCCCTCATATGTGAAGAGCCGCAAAAACCAAATGTAATTTAGGCTATTGTTATGTGTGTGGGGGATCGATTTGGCCTGTGTATCCGCTTTTTATGAGAAAAAATTGATGTTCAACAGAGACACAAACGACGCTTGCGTTACAAAAAATTCATTGATTTTGCTGCAAAACATGAGATAACTGCCGCAAAACTTTGACGAGTTTAATGTTTTTTTGAATACCATGGAATTGAAACCTGACTTGATTTGCATTACAGAAACTTGGCTTTCTGAACAGAACTCGTGTGAAATTTTTAAATTGGATGGTTACCATCCCCTTTTAGTAGCTTCAAGAAAAAAACGAGGGGGAGGCGTAGGTCTTTATGCGAAAGAAACCTTTTGTTACCGAGTGGAAAAGAAACCAACAACAAACAATCTGCAGATCATTAGTGTTTCGGTGCAACTGAAAAAATCGAAACTTTTAATTTCATGTGTATACATTCCACCTAACGCCACAACTTATGAGACTTTCGAGATACTAGATCAATATCTCGATGAACTCGTTGTTCCACCAGAAACTCATCAGATTATTTGTGGTTATTTTAATGTTAATATGATTCAAAATGGAACTAAGCAAGAATTTTGGCGTTTGAGAAACCTAATGAACGGAAACAGCTTAGATATTCCAAAATTTTTAACACCAACTAGGGAAACTGTTTCTTCAAACTCATGCCTGGACATCTTTTTTCCAACATTCCATTAAAAATAAAAGTGGACCAATCGGATGTTTCAGATCATCACACTGCACTAGCAACTTTTAACACACATTTTAATGATAACTGCAAAGAATCCAATACTTTACGAGAAATTGGAAAGCATTAGAGAATGAAAATGTGCTCAAACAGGCCCAATGTTTTTTAGGAGAAAAAAAAAGTCTCTGCAGCCCCATGAAAACAATTGATAAACAGATCTCTGAGCTTCACAGTAGTCTCATGATAACTCTAGACAAATTTTGTCCCATGAAAAAAGTGAAACCTAGCAAAAGAAAAAACTGGATTGACAATGAAATAAAAAAAGAGACTACTAAAAAGAAACAACTAAGAAGAAAAATGAATGAAATAAATGTTGAAGAAAACAAACTTGCATACAAAAAACAAAGTAATCTTGTAAAAAAACTTGGTAAGGAAAAAAAGAAGGACTTTCTATCAAGAAAAATTACACGTGGAAAGTAGGCAAAATACGAGAGAATTTTTTAACATCTACAACGAATTGATGGGAAAATCACAAAAACCAGAACAAGATATTTTCACCCAAAACCAAGTTGAAAACTTCAATAACTTTTTCGCGAGTATTGGGAAAAAACTTTCGTCTGAAATTGAACCCAACAATAAAACTAAATTACCACCGAAAAACATCAACTCTTCCTTTTTTAGCAAAATTACCAAAAAAGAAATGGAAGAGGTACTTCATAAAATTCGACCTAAGTACTGCTTAGACTGCTATGGCGTAAATTACATATTTCTAAAGAAAATGTCTGATCCTCTTGCAAGTTGTTTGGAACGATTGTTTCATAGATGCAATATCAAAAGTTATTTTCCTGATGCTTTAAAGATTGCCAAAGTTATTATTGGACTTGATCTAACCTTTATTGAGCAAATTAATTGACTGTTTGACTTTTTTTCTTTGATAATCATTGATGGAGAGCATGGATGCAACCAGCAGTAGCAAAGGGCAGAGTATCGTGAGTACAATTGAAAACGATAAAGTAAATGATCTAACAAAAGAAGTTTGGAGCCTCCGCAAAACCGTAGTAGAACAACAGAAACAAATTGATGCGCTGAAAGATAAACAAGGAAATATAAACGACCGCCTCAGGGCTCAAGAACGCTATACGAGGAAAGATAGTGTACTAATAATAAACAACACTTTTGACGCCAGAACAGCTAAAGATGTTACGAGTGAGACACTAGTTTTTTTTTGAAAAATTGTTGCAAATCAAGCTAGCCTATTGTGATATAAAAGCATGCCATATCGTACCAGGAACCATGAAAGGTAACTCAATGCCTACAGTGATTTGCGAGTTTCTATACTTTGCGGATAAAAACTTGATCTGGACAAAAAAAAAGAAAATTACGAAATGTGAAAAACAATATCAACGGACTTAATATCTACATAAACGAACCATTGCCTGAGTGCGAAGCACTAATAAAGCAAGAGGCGAGCAAACGAAACTTTATTACGTCTACTCATAATTGTACGGTCTCTGTTATGGTGAATGATGACAAATCGGACAAAACAAAGTTTGTTAGAGTAAATTAAATTGAGGATTTGGACAAACTGATCCCGGTTAAACGAAAATGACCATTCGAAAACACCTTCTCGGCAAATGATCGCAAGATGCCTGATGCTAAACGGTCAAACAACCAAGCAAACTAAATTTTCAATGCTCTCAACTCACTATGGAAGTAAATAACTGACTGTGACTGAGTCTTTTGTGTTTGAAGTAATTTAATTCTTTTTGTTGCCTTAGCTAAATTAAGTATCTTGTTTGTAGCGGATAATAACTCTTTCAACTAAGACTTAAAAATCTAGGTTAAAAAACTAGTAGTTACTTTTAAAAATATTGTCATATGTTCGCGTTTTTGGCTCCAACCTGTGACTTCCGAGGGAAACCTGAACCTGTCCTGTGATTTTCGCATTCCAGGTTTTGGTGTTTGGAGCTCATTATTATTTTTACACTACCGTCCCTTGGCTTTTTGAACTGACACTCTGTGATTTCCGCGGAGTCCGTTCAAATTGTCAAATATAGTATTGGTTAAAAGAAAGAACAGTAAAGGTTAGTGCCAACATGAAGTAACATAAACCTTTTTTTTTCTCTCTTTTTTTTCTTTTTTTTGGGTAAATCCCGTATCTTTTAATTTTTTCTTTCTCCCTCATATGTGAAGAGCCGCAAAAACCAAATGTAATTTAGGCTATTGTTATGTGTGTGGGGGATCGATTTGGCCTGTGTATCCGCTTTTTATGAGAAAAAATTGATGTTCAACAGAGACACAAACGACGCTTGCGTTACAAAAAATTCATTGATTTTGCTGCAAAACATGAGATCACTGCCGCAAAACTTTGACGAGTTTAATGTTTTTTTGAATACCATGGAATTGAAACCTGACTTGATTTGCATTACAGAAACTTGGCTTTCTGAACAGAACTCGTGTGAAATTTTTAAATTGGATGGTTACCATCCCCTTTTAGTAGCTTCAAGAAAAAAACGAGGGGGAGGCGTAGGTCTTTATGCGAAAGAAACCTTTTGTTACCGAGTGGAAAAGAAACCAACAACAAACAATCTGCAGATCATTAGTGTTTCGGTGCAACTGAAAAAATCGAAACTTTTAATTTCATGTTTATACATTCCACCTAAGGCCACAACTTATGAGACTTTCGAGATACTAGATCAATATCTCGATGAACTCGTTGTTCCACCAGAAACTCATCAGATTATTTGTGGTGATTTTAATGTTAATATGATTCAAAATGGAATTAAGCAAAGGCGTTTGAGAAACCTAATGAATGGAAACAACTTAGATATTCCAAAACTGTTAACACCAACTAGGGAAACTGTTTCTTCAAACTCATGCCTGGACATCTTTTTTTCCAACATTCCATTAAAAATAAAAGTGGACCAATCGGATGTTTCAGATCATCACACTGCACTAGCAACTTTTAACACACATTTTAATGATAACTGCAAAGAATCCAATACTTTACGAGAAATTGGAAAGCATTAGAGAATGAAAATGTGCTCAAAGAGGCCCAATATTTTTAGGAGAAAAAAAAGTCTCTGCAGCCCCATGAAAACAATTGATAAACAGATCTCTGAGCTTCACAGTAGTCTCATGATAACTCTAGACAAATTTTGTCCCATGAAAAAAGTGAAACCTAGCAAAAGAAAAAACTGGATTGACATTGAAATAAAAAAAGAGACTACTAAAAAGAAACAACTAAGAAGAAAAATGAATGAAATAAATGTTGAAGAAAACAAACTTGCATACAAAAAACAAAGTAATCTTGTAAAAAACTTGGTAAGGAAAAAAAGATGGACTTTCTATCAAAAAAAATTACACGTGGAAAGTAGGCAAAATACGAGAGAATTTTTCAACATCTACAACGAATTGATGGGAAAATCACAAAAACCAGAACAAGATATTTTCACCCAAAACCAAGTTGAAAACTTCAATAACTTTTTCGCGAGTATTGGGAAAAAACTTTCGTCTGAAATTGAACCCAACAATAAAACTAAATTACCACCGAAAAACATCAACTCTTTCTTTTTTAGCAAAATTACCAAAAAAGAAATAGAAGAGGTACTGCATAAAATTCGACCTAAGTACTGCTTAGACTGCTATGGCCTAAATTACATATTTCTAAAGAAAATGTCTGATCCTCTTGAAAGTTGTTTGGAACAAGTGTTTCATAGATGCATTATCAAAAGTTATTTTCCTGATGCTTTAAAGATTGCCAAAGTTGTACCTTTACACAAGGAGGTTGACAAACATGAGCTAACAAACTACAGGCCAATCTCCTTGCTACCGACAATCAGGAAGATTTTTGAGAAACTGATCTATAATAGGTTGGTACAGTTTCTCGATCGCTATCACATTCGGAGTGAAAAACAGTTCGGTTTTCGGAACAAACGGAGCACAGTTGAGGCCATTGCTACATTGGTGGAAACAATTCGTCAATTATGGACAACAAGAACTAATGTTTCTTGCTGCACATTTCTCGATCTAAAGAAGGTGTTCGACACAGTTGATCACAAACTTTTGTTACAAAAATGTTTTTGTTATGGTTTTCGTAAGGAAACATATAAGCTTATTGAATCGTTCCTGAAGAACCGAGAGCAAAACATTCAAATTGGAACAAAGAAATCTTCGTTGAAACTTGTAGAAAGAGGTGTCCCCAAAGGGTCTATACTGGGACCAATTCTGTTCCTTATTTATATTAATGACATCAAATCAATGCAGAAAGAAACAGATCTAATACTGTATGCTGATGACACAGCAATTATAACAGGAAGTAGGAACATTGAACTACTGAACAATCATCAGTTAGCACTAAATGACACAAATGATTGGATAAATAAAACAAGCTGGTCCTCAACGCAAATAAAACAAAAAACGTGCTCTTTAATGGTCGACGGAAAATTCAGTTTGAAAAAGAATTTTCTTTCGGTAATGAAACGATTGAGTCAGTAAAGCAGTACAAATATTTAGGTGTGATTATTGATTGTCAATTAAGTTTTCAACATCATGTATCCTACATCGAAAAACGCCTTGTCAAGTGTTGTGGCATTTTCTACAGGCTCAGAAAAGTCTTTACATCTCGTCAAATGATCCAAGTTTTCAGAACATACATCAAGCCAAATTGCAATATGGAGTTCTCATCTATGGCTCAACTTCTAAAAATGTGTTAAAAAATCTGGAAAAACTTACGAAACGGTTAATTGAATTTATCTTCTACAAAAGGAGTTTCGAATCGTTGGGCTCATTGAGAGAAGAACATAAACTCTTCACTGTTAGGGAACTTCACATATATGAACTTTTCAAAACTCTGATTAATATCCTTTGGGGCGAATGCAAAATTGCATCCTTGTCAAATTTGTTGAGTGGTCAGGATCTAGAAAACCTTTCAAGCAGTCGGTCTAAAAAGATCTCAACTAGTAAGAATTCATGCGTGAAACATTGTTTGTATACAAGGTTAAGAAGGTTATTAAACCTAGTTTTAATAATCGAACCAATGTTTATAGACAAAGTAAAAAACCTGAAAGAAAACGAGATACGTAAACTTTCACACAATTTTTTAGACAATTTCATACTGGAAAATGAACAACTAACGGAAGCAATTTTTAGTTAACAAAAAAACAAAACTGCGGATTATGGTATTTATTTTTTTTGTCTCTTTTGTTTTCAATTTACTAAAAACAAACAATTTGATTTACCCTTAGTGAATAGGTATTGAGAGTGAATTAGTTTCTGCTAGAGGCACTTGAAAACAGGTCAGTGAGACCTAATAGTGTGCTCTTGGTTGGTGCAATTTCTATTGATTTTACAAATAGTGTTCTGTTTTTGCAATCATTGTAAAATTAATGATAATTATCCTGTACCAACCATAAACAATTTATTATTTATTATTAAATATGGAAGTTTTTCAATCCAAAGCAGTTTGACATTCAACAGCAGAACAAGTTAAAGTTTAAAAATAACGGAATTCAAACTTTGTATAGTTTGGAATTCTGGTACATTTTTTGCACTTTATATTCAGATTTAAGTTTATACAAACCGCAATAAGTTGACTAATATTCTTGTCAAATTGCCTATCTGAAACACATGTTAACAGATGTTTTGAAGTCCAAAATAATTTTTTTGTTTTCGTTTAGCTAACCAAAGTTTTTTAGCTAAGTTCTTATTAGTTGAATAAAAACTAATTGATTATGCTTGTCTTAGGTGAGACCTGACGTTTATAGAGAATTTTTTATCAAGTCATTGATTTTCAATACAAAGTGGTAGTCAACAAGTTTCTGCAAGGGAAGGAGACCAATTGGCAGTTATGTGAAAAAAAATTTAAACTTTGAGAACTAAGGTCTTCTTGTATACTTTTTGTTTGAACATTCCAATCAATTTTGAAATTCTCCAAACCAGTATTAATTCACTGTGACACGTAGATTTTTTGAAATTTCCAAAAATTGTTTATTCTGTGTTGGGATATCGTATTCAAAACTTCTTAGTTGGCACTTTTTTTTATTCTCTGATCATTTTGATTGCATTCGAGTTCTAACTTAAAAAAAAAACTTTTATTGA
>NW_027452579.1:57638-97638 GCF_964194025.1 Convolutriloba macropyga | reverse complement strand
TGAACGTATTGAAAAAAATGACACATTTCAGTTGGCTTTATTAGTTATCAATTACTACCTCGAAATTTTAACTCAATTCCTCAATGAAATTTTTTACTAGATGAGTTCTAACTATTTGATCTTTAGCTAGTTTTTTCTTAGCTAGACTCGTGAAGTCGTTTTACGTATGCTTCAAATAGATGCTCTCAACCTTTCATAGGTATGCTGTATTTACCTGTTATATCTGCGAAAATAATTTTTTAAATGAAAATGTATTGGTGATAAGTGAACTCTGTGCTCATTCAAATGCAAATCTTAAACTTTTTTTCTGGATCTATGCGGCAATTCCAATGTGAAGAAATAGGCAAAGGAGAAAAATCGCTGAACTAACAGTTCAAAAAAATAATAATATGTTTCAAATTGAGACCAACCGCTAGCGAAATTTTAGAAAAATTGTAGAGATATAATATCACGAGGAGCATCTTGATAACGAACAATTTTAAGAATTAACAGTAGAGGACATCAGCTAGACGATGTTTAAAGGAACAACGAACTTCGCAAGAGATGTCAGACAGAGTTCTTGGTGCAAGTTGGTGATAAAAATGTAAAGACACCTCAAAGTTTCTCCATAATTTTTCATCAGAGCACCGCAACTAATGTTCACTGTTGACACTTATTTGGAAAGAATAATGATATTTGTTTCTAGTCAATTAGACATTCACAAGAATTGACTCCTAGAAACTTAGTTGCCGTTTCCTTTTCTGAATTGAACCAAAGCAAAACCTACTGCAAGTTTTAACACTGAACACAGATCGATCCTTTGTTAATTGAAATCTTTGAAAACAACATTTTTCTTGATATTATCCTAACACGATATAGAGGACGTTTTTAGTCATCGAGAAAGAATGTAAAAAAGCAACATTTTCTTTCAAATGGGAAAAACATTTCAGCTCATTTAGCAGTTTCAATTTTGAGCATGATTTTTCGTTTATTTTTGCCTTCAAAATGTAAATCAGAGATTGTTTTTAGAGTTCTCAGACGAATTAAATTTTTGTTCTCCAAATAGTTTTCCAGGTATCGCGATTTATTTGCATGCCATTCACAAAATGGTGTTAAATGAAACTGTTGCGGAAATTGATTTGAGTAATTTAAACATTAGATCAAAATAACTTTTGTTAGGAGAGAGTCAAGAGATTGACAAAAGTTTCTCCGTAAGCAAAAAAAATTCCTTGTCAGAATATATAACGATCATTTTTTTCTAAGCAAAACCATTGAGTTTTTTTTTTGCTTTTTTAATAGAATAAAAAAAACGGCGCATAAATTCTCATTGGCAGCTTTTTTATTAAATATTTTTTGAATAGACTCAAGCAAAGACCTCCACGTTTTATATTGCAAAATATAGTCTTGTTTAACAGGAGAAAAAATAAATATTGACTTTCTGCTTATAAAAATTTTGATAGGGATTTCTCAAAATTATGATATCTGATGAGAACTGACTAGGAAATATTGAATCTTTGTGAAACAAAATGAAGCCAATCAGCTACAGAATTTTTGATTAGGTTGTTAAAAACTGAAACCGATCTGAAACCGATATAATTTGCAGATTTCAATAGATGACTGAACTTATTCGATAAGCAATTTTGTTTTCCTACCATATATAATTTTCGTGAATGCCCAGAAAGGGAACAAAAAATATTGTGTTAGCGAAATTGTTGTATTGCAAAAAATTAGGACCTAAAACAACTAGACTAACTTAATAACCAATAACCACACCCTGGCATGTTACCATCGCAACCAAGTTCTGCTCAAGCATTAATCGTGTTTGCTTGATATATCACAATCATGTTTATTAGAGAACACTTTTAAACACCAAACCTGGTCAAACATATTAATCTAACGTGTCAGTTTACCAATACAACTGCGGTTTTAGTCACCTCAATACACTTCTAATGAATTAGGAGGATAGAACTCGAACCTAATCCCTCCAGAACTGAGGCTGGGCATGTTACACTTGCATCAAAGCTCTGTTGATTCCGCAGCATTGTTAGTCTGATACTGAGTTTTAACAAATCTATTTCTTATATTCGAATAGAAGATGAGTAGCGAACCACAAGCAATTTTGTCTGATTGTGTTTATAGCGCTTTTTAAAAGCGATTTTCCCAAATAAGATTTTTTACTGTAAAACATCAGAAGCAACAGTATAATTAATCGACTATAAAAGAAATAGTGAATAAATAGAATTAAACCTGACTGACTACACCATACAAGGCTTACACTTTATAATGGATTTAAGACTGTTGTTTCATAATATTTTACAAGATGATTGTTTCCAAAGCAATTTTGTGTTTTAGAAAAGAGCCTACTTAATTAATAAACTGATAGATTCCTCACAAAGCCGTGAAAATTCAGAATTAATTTTTTTCTTTTTCTCCTAAAAAGTCTCACTGATGGTGGAACTATATAACTACATTAGTACAAAATGATTCGGTAGAGAACAACAAAAACTCTGGTATAAACTATGAAATCTTGAGCAAAAGAACTTATTTTTGCTTTTTTTGTTCAAAATCCAAAAATTGTTTGAAATGTGTACAAATGCCGCTAATTGCTTTTTTGAGTGGGCATGAGTTTTTGACGATCCAATTATCATCGTTAAGACCCCTTAAAGATAAGTAACTATTTAATATTGCAAGCAAAAACAATATATATAATTTGTGTTTTGGTTCGTTTTTCTGATTGTTCTGAGTATAGATTGCTCAACATAACTATAACTTGTTATTCTAATAACAAATTCACATTTTTGAAATTTTGTGCTTATTAACAGATCTACTATATTTATCTGGAATTATTACTATTTATCTTCCGTTATGTTTCACTTCATCGTGCATGAACGCTATCAAACCGTGAATGCTGATTGCATCCATTTGCGTTTTCTGTCTCAAGCTGACTAAATTTAAATCTACAAAAGCTATTGTCGTAGAGCACCATTCAAAGAAACATACCTTAGCAATCTTAATATTACGCTAAAGAAGGAGAAAGCAAAAGACAGAGAAAGAGAGATGACATTTGCACAATTTTGGATATATGTGAACTACTCCTAATTTGCATCAGGCTCTGAATTTGAACCAGACAGTTACTGTCTCCATTATAGAATGTGAACTGAGTTAAAGATATCTGCATCAGTTTAGTAGCATGTGAATACGCAAAAGTGTTAGAGATTAAACGAAAATGCTTAGAGTTGTAAAAAATTTGGTTAAAGGTCAGATAGATAAACTCGATCTATTCAACACTCCAAAGCACTCGTTAAGCTCAAAAATACTGTGAACTTAAGAAAAAAAATTGAACTTCTCTTTTCAAAAAAGAGTTCAAGATGAAGGCACGGAAATAAAATGTTTGAAACTTAGATGTCATCTGAAAACTACTTTAGTTTTGATTAATTTTGAATCTTGGGAGGTTTTGTAATAATCAATTCAACATCAAAGAGTGCAACTGTTCTTTTTTTGCATGTTGATTGCCTTCATTGCAGACTTTAAGGAAAATATATGAAAGTAATTTTTCTAGGACAAGTAATCAATTTCTCAGTATTTTAAGTTTCTGTGGACTGAATGCTATCAGTTATTCTTTTATGAGAAGTGCACTGCTCTCTTTGCTCTTTAAAAGAATTTGGGTCCCCAATGTTTTTTGTTTTAAAGTGTTATCTACTTTGCGTTCTTAGTTTCGAAATAATTCTTCAATGGCCTGCATTTTCGGGATTTCTAAATTGAACACAAATTTTCAATTCAAATGTATTTTTTCCTGACAATTCCTCTAGTGTGCATAATTCCAACTCTCATATCTCCATTATCTCAAAAAAATAGCTTAAATTGTCATTTTTCTATTTTAGGTTGCTTTGGAAGCATCCAAGACCAAATGCATATTTGAAAACGTCTACCGGTACCATGTAATTTGCGGTTGTTTCATACTTCGTTTTATTTTTTTTATTGTTGGTTTTCACATTTGTTCAGTGAACCATTGTAGAATTCGATTTGCGTTCTTATTGTTTTTGTTTTTAAGATCTCTCTATTATTTGCAGCAACTTTAATAGAAAAAGTTTTTCAATTTGGCTGAGTTTCCGGTATTTCACAATAGTCAATTTATGCAACTACAGGTTTTTGTTTTTGTTTTTCTAAAAATAAATATTATCTGGCAAAGTGTCATTGCAGGTCTATGGTAAAAAGAATACATACTTAAGACACTTTACTTCATTGAAAAAAAACGTTTTTTTTTTAAAAAAATGTACGGTTATGTCAAATCTCTGCAGGAAATGGTAAAAAAAATTGTCAGCGTATTAGTTTGTTCCAAATAAAGGTTTAATTTTAAAATTTTCCCCCTAAAGTTCAATTTTGAGCTGCAGAAAAGCAGCTTATGTAACCTTTTAGGAATTTGTAACCGCCATTCACCTTTGTTTCCCTCTTTTCGTGAGACACGAGGTCGCTTTTGAAGAGGACGCAAAAGTACATATTTGCAACATATAAGATTACTTTATTACTTCCGGGAAGTGTGTTGTGCTATAAGTTCATAACTAAAATCTTTCTTCCAGAATGCTCCGGAATAATCATAGTTCTCTGGCTAAGAGGCTGCCCAATTGAAAAACTACCGTAAAGCATATTCAATCTGCAAAAAAAAATTTCAATAGGAAGTCCATTCTATGATTAACTAAATCAAAACTATTCTATGTTTTTTACTGATTTCAAAAATGAACGCTCTCTTTGCTCGTAATCAACTTTTTAATATTTGTTTTTGCATAATAACCCGTTTTTGTCTACAAAATTGCTTTTTTTACGAGCGCTTTCTATTCATTTGAAGCAATAAAAATTGAACAGTTGAATTTTGCATACTTTTGACGATATATATTGAATTAAATCAACAACTTCTTACCAGATAAAAACAGCTGACTTTTGATAAAAGAAAAAATACATTTTTTTCACGTGTTCTTTTAACTTATAGTTGAAACAGTTTTACATTTACGATAGAAAAATTAGATCTGTTCTGTTTCCCCCATCCCCTGTACAAACAACGTGTTGTCATACAGCACGTCACTATGTAAAAAATAGCATGTGAATTTGGGGGTTAAAATACTTAGAACCACTAATCTGGAGGACTGAAACTCAATAAATTCAAAAAAACTTCATCAGACAGTTGAGCGCGCTGAAATTCAGAAATTCTGAAAACTTCGATAATAGACAGCTACAATTCAACCATTTGATTCTTTTTCATTATTTTTTTCCGAGAATGATTGGCAATAGTGACCAAAACAACAAATGCGATCAATGCAGCAAATTCAACAACGGAGATCTTCTACTGTGAAACGTGCGTTGGTAATCGAAATCAGAACCAATCCGCGCCTGAAACTCTGTGTGACATTTGCATTGGTTCTCATTTGCAACGAGGTCATTTGATAAGGGACAGCAAAGGTTATGAGCCTTTAGTCTGCCCTGAACACAAAATTGCTACAGGAATATTGCCGAACGTGTGATATCGCATTTTGATGGAAATGTATGAACAAACACAGCGAACATAAATTTGATGCGATCGAGAAAAGATTCTTCGAAGTGAGAAGAAACGCGTCCGAGAGTCTAACCTAACTGAGCTTGAACTTAGTGAAAAACCAGTTCGTTAAAAAAGGAATTACTATCTCAAGCTCTCAAAAATTGGCAATTTCTGATGCGGCAACATTTGCAGTTCAAAATTGAAAACGTAAAATTGTTTTTTTGGAAGCTCTTGATAAGCATTACGAAAAGCTAAACACATATCTGGAACTTTTTCTGAGAATTCAACTGGATCTGTCGATTTGCAGCAAACGTTTTACAGCATATTGACTTCATCAAACGCTCACTTGTTGAACAAATTTGACTCAACGGTGAAAGAAAGTGATTTAAATCAGACTGTGAGAGAAATTCTCATGAAAAACGAAAATAAAGGAAGACTGTATTTCTCCTAATATTTGTAAATGTTTCAGTCATAGTAAAATTTACGGAGATAGGCAGTGTAGAATATTGATAGTTAGAAACCGAGAAAATTAATATTTTATAATAACTAAAATGTCGACCAAAATAGAGAAGTCACTTGTATATATATAACTACCGTTGTGAGGGACGACGGTAACATAAATTCAATACAAAACAGAAAGAAATTTAATTGAACTTAAGATGTTTCCAAGTAAAGGAACCACATTGGGTTTTCTTCGGGTCCTTCTCATATTCATTAAGAAAATTTTATATTATATATTAATATTATATTTCTTCTTTGCAAGACTGTATGACATTAAAAAATAATTTCTTCGGAAAAATTGTGCTGCAGAATACCTTTCTGAATGATACTTTTTCATGCAAATTGCTTTTTGAAATTGTCTGGGTAAAAATTTTTGAGTTCGCTCGTTTATATAAAAATTTGCGGTTGGTAATTTCAAAGTTGAGCTTGAGAGGGCAGGCTTCCTTTTATTCACGATGCTATGACAGTAGGTGGCAGCCACGTAATCGAAAAGCAGCGAAATAGGTAGTATAGCAATGTTCATTTTAAGATCTGAGGATGAGTCAAACTTTTGTCTGTGAAAACCAGCTTTGATGGCCCAATTCAACTGCTTTTCTAATGTTGATATGAGATTTTGATTGATAGTCTCAAGCAATACAGAAGAATATTGAATATGACTGAGACCAAAAGAGTTCAAAATAATTTTTGTGTATACATTGGGAATTATGTCCCTGAGTGTATATATGCATTTAATGCCCTGGGCCTTTTTTGACAAAAGAATTTTTACTTGTTTTTGGTATTTGAGGTCATTTTCAATATAAACACCAAGATATTTGATTTCCGGTTTCGAACTTAATAATTTGTCACCAACTTTTAATGTTGTTTTTGTTTTGAGGATTAGAATAACCAAAAATAATAAACTCTGTTTTATCCGGAATAATCTCGAGGTGATGTAATTGAAAAAATTTTATGCATTTCTCTATGGCCTTCTCAAGCTCGTCTTTGCATTTGAGAACTTCATCATGAGAGCTTTATAGGACTGTGTCATCTGCGTATTGTATTGTTTCACATGACAAAAAGTTGCTAAGATCGTTAACATATAGATTGAACAAGAGAGGAACTAAGACTGTTCCTTGCGGATTTCCTTGAGCCACTTCAATCCACCCTGATTTAACTTTATTGATTATGACTCTTTGTGTTCTGTTTGAAAGATAGCTTGTAATTAGCTTTTGAGCTGGTATCAAAAATCCAAGAATGGAAAGCTTTTGAATCATGAGTTCACGATTAATGGAGTTAAACGCTTTTGATAGATCTAAAAATGCTGCTTCAGTAATTTTTTTCTCAGTTTCGCTGCATCGTATTTTTTCAGTTAAATAAATGAGCGCAACTGTTGTAGAAAATCTTTTTCTGAAACTAAACTGGGCTTTAGAAAGCAGGGCATTTTTAAGAACAAATTCACCAATTTGTTGTTTAATAGGAGATTCAAAAACTTTTGCTATTGTTAGTGTTAACGAAAGTGGTCGATAGTTTAGAGGATCATCAAGTTCTCCTTTTATAAAAAGTTGAGTGATTTCGGTTCTTTTGAGTTCAGCAGGGAGTGTTCCTGTTTTTAAAAATTCATTCAATAGAAAACAAATGATCTCAGCTAGTTCACTAGCTGCGTCTTGCAATGCCCATGAGGGAATGTTTGAAGGACCCAATGGTTTGAATTCTCCAAGAGCAAGAAGCGTTTTAAGACATTCAAACTTAGTTGCAAATCTAAAAGAAAAGGTGATTTTTTGCCTCACCATAGGCAGGTCTACAATCTAGTTCCTACTTTCAAAAAATTCTCCTAATTTACTTAAGTTTATGTAAAGTAAGTTGGCTATTTTACTTTTTTCTCTAAAAATTTCTTTGAAAGAGTTTTTCAAAGAGTATACTGTAGTTGTCGTTTTCGCGGAGTCTCTTACTTCATTGATCAAACTCCATTTCTTGCGCTCTGAAGTTCAGCTTTCAGTTAACTGATTAAGAAATTTCTCAAAATCTTTTTCATAGCCAGCGCACACTTCGGCTTTCAATTTGAAAAACTCTTGGAAAGATTCTGAATTGAGTTATTGCTCTTTAAGCAGATTTTTTACGTGTGTTTTTTGAAATGAACCGTTTGTTGAGGGAATACTGTGATTTGATGTTTCTGATAAAAATTGTTTTGATTGGTGCATGAAGGAGTATCTGCTGTTCAAGTTTTCGCTCAAATTTGCGTAGCTTTTTGCTTGGAACAGTAGAGCAATAAAATGTTTCCCAATTTGATTGCTTGATAGAATGTTTAAAATCTTTTGGGCTGTAATTCGCTTCATCACAAATTTGTTTTTTAATTACTTAGTTCTTGCTAAGTTTAGTGGCAAGAATAATCAATTGGGCAAAATGATCTGTTTGTATAGGTGAGTCAAAAGTTTCACAATAAAGAAGGGGTTCGTTTCTATCAATAATAATGTAATCTATAAGTGAGTTCGATTCATCCTTAATTCTAGTTGCTTGATCCCTATTAGTCACATGTAGACCATACGGTTGAATGATTGTTTATAATTTCTCTTTTTCTTCATTTCCAATAATTGCACTAGAGATCTAATCAACACAAAACTTGAAAGTTTTAGGGAAGGCTTGATGAACGACATTAAATCAGCCATTTCGATAGACAATGCCTCATGGTCTTTACAGATAGCTGAAGCAATGTTTCGTAATCATTTCAGACATATGCATTCACAAGAGTTTCTAATCCGCAATTGTGACTGTATGTGTCCACTTTGCTTCAAAATTACAAATGAGAAGGGCCAACTCGTTGATCAAATATTTGTGTCCACAAATTCTGGAATAGTTTCTGCTCATACAAGAAGGGTAATTTTTTTCAATTCAAAGGTTGATCGTTGTTTTGGTTTGAAGACCGGGGGAAAAATAACTGTCGTTTTGTTCACTGAAAACAACATCGCATATAAATTTGACAGCGAGGAAATTCAACTGACTGAAATTACCCTACCACCTCACAACCATCTTTTGTATCCATATTTCTACATGCCTTCTGCTGATGACAAACTTAAATTTGTCTTATATTGGGATGAAGAGGTAAAACTGATAAATATCACTCACCACAATTGTTTCACGACTGAGTGCGATACACTTCAACAAATAAGAAGAAATGACTCGTTTACCGGCTATTCGTTGATTATTTTAACAACTGATGGCAACGTGGTCACTGTAGATGCCCTTAAAAGAAATAAGTTCAAAATATCATTCGAGAACAGTTGTGGAGAAGTCAGCTGTGCAACTGCATTATATATATATATATATATATATATATATATATATATATATATATATATATATACAATTGTATGTTTTCTGGTTCTGTGAAGATGAGTCTGTTTTCTTTTCACTTGTATAGAGAGTTCTGGAAAACTCACTACCCCTGTGAACTACAAAAGGGACAGGGAATCATTTTTCACCCATATTGAAGCACCAAATGGGTGGAAACTGAAACTGCTACCTGGAATAAGAAACACATCAGGAGAATTTGAATCGTACTTGTTTATAGCGCAACCTGACCAGTGACTCATGAGCAGCAAAAATTAATAATAAATCACTGCACCAAAGTACTAACCCAGGTTTTCTTTTTCAAATATATCTTCTATTAAAAAATTTTATCCTCCTTTGTTATAATTGTTCCAACCTCACTTGTGGGAGGGGGGGGGGTCGGGGGAGGAACTATATACTCATTGATTTTTTTGTTCAGACAATTTTGGCCGATCGATATATTCAATATATTTAGGCCGATCGAGTTCGGAATTAAAACGATTTTTGAATTTTGTGTTTTTCGAGGAGTTATAAATGTTTGTTACAGGTTTAAATGTTTGTGTGAATACGTGAAGCTTGGCATAATTTTGTTAACTTTTTAATTCAAATTAAGATTTTTTTAGATAAAAAAATCAATTCAAAATTACATTTTATGCTACAAATGAAACAATCATATCTTTCTAACAGACGAAAGGTGATAAAATAGCGTAGTTTTTGTCTCACAGGGAGGTTTACTTTGAAAAAATCTATTTCTATTTGAGAGCTGATATTTTTAAAACCACTTCAATTCTTTTAAATTTTTTTTTTGAAGTCACTTAGAGACTAGTCACTTTTCATATCAAGATTCTTTTCATGACAAACCTAAATTACAGTCAAATCTTGCTTTATGAATAAATAATTTGTTTTTAAGGAAGCGCTCATTTTATAACTTCGAATGAGTTTTCTTAATTTTTATTGAAATGTTAGTTTTCATTTTGAGATTTTAATAAAACTTTGTAGTCTTATGATATAGACTCGCTGACATAAAGTTAAACATGCTTAAGCAGTAAGAGCAGTAAGCGAACTTATGAAGTAGTTTGAGTGGACAGCAATTGGCTATTAAGACTTAGAAAATAAGTTTTCGAAAAATACATTTTTTTTTAAAATTAACCGATCTTAAACTTGATTCTGTGAAATGTAAGTCAGTCTCTCTATTGACAGGGTCCGCAATCCTTCCTTCTGCAACCAAATTAATCTGGTCAGCGGTTTTATTTTCCAACCATTGTCTATGATTTAAATGCTAAAATTATTCATAAGTTTTTTTATTTTTTTTTCATAATTTTGGATTCTTTTGAAATTTTGTCACATTGACCTGTTATTGCCAGTTCCAATTGGAATAGAGAAGATTTTCAATAGAACATAGATAAAGTTTGCAGAGAAAACGTATGGTTTTAACGGCTTCGACACTGTCTTCTCGCACTTTTCTTTTGATTTTTTGGTTTCTGTTTGTACTTGTTGTCGTTTTCATAGCCATACGACTTATTGTGATAACTTTTTGATGATTTAGGAATGACACAAACTATTGCACTCCCATTGATGTATAACTTATTATAACTTATTGTTTTTTAGTTTCTGTTTAAAGCTGCTGAGTTTACTTTGGTTTTGATATAACGGTGTTTTTTAACAAAATTTTCGTGGTTTCAATATACCTGTTCATATTTGTTGAGTTTTTTTCAGTCATATTGTTAAAAACCAGAAATCTATAATTGGTAAAAGCACTTGAAAACAAAAAAAGTTTTGAAGGAATAGTTCTTTTTTAATGGCTTCGACTCTCTTTTATTTCAATTACTTTTTTTTAATTTGCTGTTTATGCACGTTTTTTTTATCAATATGTAAATGTAAAGAGCTGAGAGGTCTCAAAATTTTTGAACTGAGGTTTGAAGGAGTGAATTTAATCAATGCATTAAGTTTATAGCAAATAGCCTTAAAGTTTATGATATTTTTCATATTCATTAGTTTTTTTACTTTTTACTTCTTGTTGACAGTTTTGTCAACTTGTATCTAATTCTCATCATTGAGAGGCCTCATCCACTTCTCTTTAGTTTGAATAATAAACTGGCCATTAATTTTACGATGCAACTGATGTTTGGTTTGTTGAATAATATCCGTTTTAATGAAAGTTTTCGTTGGTGGTCAACATTTGTGTTCTTTTTTCTCTTCTTTAAGCACATTCGCGTAATAACAGACCCCAATGATTTTCAAATGAGGCCCAAGTGAATTTACTTGTTTTTTTCATTGCAGTTTTAACTAAAATAGTTTAATTAACATTTGAAATAAAAAAACGTTATATTCAGATAACAGCGGAAGATTTTAATGGCTTCAAGAATCTGTGTTCTCGCAAATTGTTTGTAATTCTTTCATTTTCTCTTCATCTTTAGTCTGATTCTGTGGAAAAGTCTAACCAAAGACAGATTTTATTGGTTTCATAATAACCATTAGTAGTATGTTATATACGCGGGATTATGGGGGATGCTCCGAGATCATTTTGGTTGATTGAGATCCCTGATCCCGTTTTGGAGATCTTTTATTTTAAGAAAGGGTAATTGGGCTACATCTATTTGTTTGGAACGGTTATTGTTGGTATATATATATATATATATATATATATATATATATATTTGCGCTATTGAAAAGCCGTTCTAGCTTGTGTACTTTCAAATTACCTTGCATATTTGTGGCAACGCCTAGCAAAGTAGGTCTGAATTGAAGCTGAACTTATACGTTACAGCATCTAGAGTAGGATTGTTACAGATAAGAAATCTGAACACGTACAGCAGCGTCAAATTGAATAAAAATTAGAGCTTTCGTTTGCTTTTTAAGGTTGTGATTTTATCCCTCATAATCATTAAGTGGGTTATACGCATGGCGATCTTCTTCTATATCATTTTCGTCGGCATATTTTTCAGAAAAAGTCTCAGAATCTCTAATTGCGTCGATTCTAACGAAACCGGGTTAAAAAATTTCAGCGTGTGTTATCATTACAACTGTGGGATCCCTTTCCCTTGGATTTTCAATTTCGACAGCTCTCCCGACGACCAAGAACTCACCAAATAGTTATCGAAATTGTCACCTTTGGTCTGTTCTACGTAGTCGTCTTCGTTCGTGAACATTTGTTATGTGGCCAAACGGCAGCGTGTTAGTCTCATTGCCAATATTGTTTGATTCATTGTTGAAGACATTTATTGACATTTTTTCATGTTTGCTGCTTGAAGTTGGTGGCTGATAGAAGCTGTTGTATGGTTTTTCGTGCAGATCGAACAACCAGAGGAGAGTTTTTCTTTGAGTTTGTCTCGCGTCAGTTGTCGTTGTTTTGATTTTGTGCCGAATTTTGTGCAAAACTGACTGGCGTGAATTCGTTCAAACTCAACGCTAATAATTTGAAAATGGCAGTTGAGTTTAAATGATAAAATGTTTTGCGCAAAATAAGTACTGCAGTGCGAACATCGCTAGCAGAAGTTTTTAGAACAATTTCGGCATCCATTTAAATATACAAATCTCATGAGCTTTCAATCCAAGTTCCTTGCCAAACTTTGTATGAGAAATGAGGACACAGACTACGTTATATTGCAGCAGAACTACGTAATAATTTAAAAAAATTAGATTTTATTGGAAAAGATACACAAAACTTCTGCTCAATAGGTCGTCCTTTAAAAAAATAACTTGTAATGGCCAAAGTGTGAAGAAAAACTTTTTCAAAAAAAGCAAAGATACTTTTTCAAAAATGTAAAAGTTGAACTTCTATTGTATAGGTAGGAGCCCTTTATAAAAACCAATTTGGTTCTCAACGAATGAAAAACACGACAACAATTCAAATAAAGATCAGCTCTTATGCCTGGAATCACTATGAACTTTAGCAATTTGGGCATCAGTGAAGCTCGTTTTTGATAATAATAGGAATAGCAAAACTGAAATTTTTGCACCGATTTTCAGTTATTTAGCTTTTATTTGTCACGGTGTGAAAATGGCATTTTTTCTAATTTTTATTTTTTACCGATTGAATATTGTTACAAAATGACAAAGCGAATGTTTAAATCGGCTCTTCCGTTATGTAACGAATATTGCTGACCTGTATTATACAGACATTTCTTTACTACTAAACGGAACAAAAACGGCTATTTTGAGTGAAATCAAATAAAATGTACAAAATAACAGGAAAGTTGCTTATGACCTGAAGCAAACAAAAACGAATGCCATCTGAGTTTATGATCAGTCGTTTGGTCTAAATTGTGAGCAATTTTTTTTCCAATAAATCTATGCTAACTAGAAACAACACTAGCAAAGTTGTGGTCATTATTATGAGTCGGCTATCTATTAATTCCTTATCAGCCAAACTGCCAATGAGTTTCTAAGTCTCAATGCCTTTTTAAGCTACTTGTAAATCATTTCACGGACTAATCTGTATATTTCTTGAAGCACGGAATTGCTTTATCTGATAAAAGAATGGATTGGACACTGCTGGTGCTCACATTGGAGAAGAAGAAAAAATAGGAAACAAACAAAAAGATGTCTTTACCTAATACGGGCAATCTTTGGGTTACATCTGTGCGTGAACTCGCATTTGGATTCTCAGTTTAGTTCTCTATCGATTGGAAAATTTACTAGCATGAACAATGCCAACAACCAAATTATACGTAGAATGTCGGCCTAAAATCTCCCTTAAACCTTAGTCATCTAAATATCTATAAACGGCGAAAACTAAATCAAGTTAAGAATCTAATTTATTATAGGTTTTATAGTGGCAGTCATAATTCAGTACTAAATATGGTTAGTTTATTAGAAAATCCCGACATCAGGTCTGTTTTCTGAGGCATCTTGACTATATAGGCAACTAAAAGGAGAGCTGGAAATTCAACCTCAGATAATTTAGAGCTATTGGAAGTTATCTAAGTCAAAGCTTGTTGTTTGGATCTTCGTAGTTAAACTCTCGATCTCGAAATTCTAACACCCCCACTCAGACTTGAGCTGATTGGGTAGAGTCTGCTTCACTCCAAACTGGTTAGAAGGATTCCAACTTTGGAACGCTTAATGATAATTTCTAGTTTTCAGCTCCCATATTTTTAACAGTAACGTTGTGAATGGAAGTTGTCCGATCTTGTGTCTTGTCACGAATGTATTTTAACTTTTTCTCGATATTTTTGGTCCTCTTTTAGACGACCAGTTCAATATTAGATAAAACTATAGTTAACCTCCGCAATTTTTATTGGCAGCTTCTCAAGAGAATGCTGGAAGCCAGCATTCTCTAGGAGTTGTTTCAGGCATCGTGCTTTCTGAACGGCTACTACTGTGGCCTTTTCTTTTCCTCCTGAAAAAAAATAGAGCAACAGCGGCCTGTATCTGCACACATCGGCTGAATGCTGTTTTAAGCATTTTGAGCCTAAATTAATAGCTCATCATTCAGCGCCTGTTGTTACCCCTCCAGACAAGCTGACGTCATTTATCGTCACTGATTTATAACTAGCTTCTTTAGCAGACGACCGTGTCTTGATTTGTGGGTGCATTTTTCTTTCTGGACAAAGTTTTAATTTGAAATTGATATTTGACCTCGTTTGATTTTCCGTATCAAAAGAGATCTCATCAGGTTTCTGTAGATTCTCTGATCCTCTTCTTTGTCTCAATTTTGTGCTGTCTGAAGATTTAAATTCAAATTGGCTTGAGTTCTTGGGTGTTTGCAATTATTCATTTGAAACGGCTCAAGCATAGTGTATATATGGCTCTCCTGGTCTGCTGTAAGATTGCCCTCCTCTTTTCTGATTAAGAATCTGTTAATAGGAGCGTTTAGTGACTTTGATTGTGAAAAAATTGTTGTGGGACGTTCGTCACTTCTTTTAAAACGAAAAAAAACGTTTCGAGAAAACATCGTACAGGAATCCTTTCAAATTTGACAAGGTAAAATTTTTGATTATTTAATTTCTTACAATATCTTACACCAAAGAAATCTTTAGTCAGCATCTTAACAGATCTTGGGTTCCTAAATCTGCGGTCCGTTGGGCTCCTAATTCAATTAATGATACTTATTGCGTGGGTTCGTAATGTGATTTACATCATATGGTGTTTGTGCACATTCAGCTTTTCTAGTAAATTGACAAATATAGTAATTTAAACCTTTGCAGCGTCTGTTCAGAATTGTTTCAGTCTGACAGGTTCAATATGTGGAAAATTGTATTTATTCTTACTCAGTTCGTGCTTGCAGTTACCTGCGCATTTCTTGGAGTTGTCGTTATATTTGTTGACTTTAGGAACTTACATAAGGACTCTGTTGTTGTATGAACAAATTTAAATTCGTGCTGTTATTCTTTTTTCTTATTTTCTTTGTACCGCCCTATAAATTTCGTTCAAGCTTGTCTCGTGGGACAGGTATTTGTGAGCATTCCGTTTTTTTCGTCTGTACAATGGATAATTACCAAAGACAAAACCTAATGCAGTCATATTTCAGTATGAGCGTTCTGGGCGCAGTTTTAGCTACATTGTGTAAGCCGTTAGTCCGCGAAATATTAACATAGCCTATTTGAGTGCGTGCTTGACCTTAGGGTGAGAAAACTTTAGAATTATGCTGAAAACAGCAGTGCTTTGTTGTATTTGAAAACAAGTCCAATTCGTGTAGTTGATTGTTTGAGCCCAACTGGCTGCAAATTGATTTGGGACGCAGCGCTTCTTTTTTTTTAGCTAAGATAGTTTTTTTTACCAGACCGAAACAATACTGGCAATTATTTCAAAAACCGATTTCGCTTTCTTAGTTTCTCCCTTGTGTTTCTAATGAATTTCAGCTGAAATCAATATCTCGAGTAAAGTCTTTTTAACCCGCTTTTTAATCAACAGATAGATATTCATTACGTGAACTCTCTACCAATCACAGGAAGAAAAGAACTCAATCTCTTTTATGTGGCAAATGCTTTTATTTTTTTCCTTTTAGACTTCAAGATATTGAAAACAATGTGTATTTTTTGACTCCTGCAATGTTTTTATATTTCGCCGCTATAATTGAAGTTTACTTTCATTGTCTTCTGTAGTCGGTTTGTCGGCTAGAACTAGATAAATCTAAATCTTGCGAAGAAACAAGTTGTTGTATCTCTACAAACCTTAATGCAATAAAGAGAGACCATATCGGGTGTGCCTTCCCAGATTGACCAGACTTGGAAAACTTGCTAAGGCCCTACTACGGCACCGTATAAGTCTTAGAAAAAACCGTACTAATCTTGACAAGTTTACTACGGCACTGTAGTACGGCCGTACTAAGATTAACCGTATGAGTCTTAGTATTAACATACTAAGACTCACTACGGCACCGTAGTACGGCCGTACTAAGATTAACCGTATGAGTCTTAGTATTAACATACTAAGACTCATACGGTTAATCTTAGTACGGCCGTACTACGGTGCCGTAGAAAACTTGACAACCTGGGTTAATATGGAAAAAATGCGATTCCATTTTCCCTACGACCTCTAATTGATGCAACTGTCACTGTTCATTCCGAAAACGCTGCCGATGTGGCCAAATAAATGCAATCGCCAGGAGCGCGAAAAACCAGATTTTAAGCAAGATTTACCGCCTTGGGATATTGCTTTTCTTTATCACAACTTTTTATATTCCTGCACACTGTCATTTTCGGGGTGACGTGGTGGAAGTATGAACCCGGTGATCCAGACAAAATTTGGCCGTGATCAGACAATCCAGACAAAAGTTTGGCTATGATTCGAACTTCTGCGAATAAGCGCAAATTATGGTGATACAATTCGATAAAACGCCTTCATGTCTCGACTCTGCTGGACCATGCAAAATTTCGCAAATATGGTTTGAAGGTGCAGCGATTTGAAATTGTGCGACTATGATCAGACAAAGATCTGTCAAAATATGGAAGTCTTATTTTAATTTTTAATGGATAAATTTTAGAAATTTTAATGGATAAACAAAGAAGCAAATTCTCAGCTAAGTACGTATTTCTTACGTATAAAAACTGAACAAAACGACATTATAGAAAAAAATGTAAGTTTTCGTGGTTTTTATCTAAGAAAAACCAAGCATACCGACAATTTTTTGAGGTTTCTGGACTAGGGGCCCTCTTACTTGTTACTAAGATTTGAGGTCAAATACTATAGTACAGATGCAATAGCGTAACTTCATTAATCCCTTGACGGATTAGAGAAAGTTCAATCAATTAGTCCCATCAATGTTTTATGACAAGTCCACACAAATCAAAATTTATATTTTATGAACTAGAATTGGTTTATGAGCTGATAACTGATACGCAGTTTTGTGCTGTTACAGTTTTGGCCTATTTTTTGAAATATTGGGACTATGAGAGGGAATTAAACAGAATATGGTTCGATTTATTTCGGTTTTATGAACCGAATTAGGACGATTTAGGAAGATTTAGAGGGACTATAATTCGATTGAGTCCTATTATGATTCGAAATAAGCCGTGAATGCCAGACTTTCCACGACTATAATCCGTTGATGTCAGATCATGTCTCGAAATGGTGCGATCCAAAAGTTGACTCCAGACCGTGTATTTATCGTCTGGGAGGGGGTACCCCCCAGACAAAAAATTGTCGAATCATATTTCGACCGCCTCACCTCGGGTTATATCTTCGAAAATTGAAAGCCAAATTTTAGGACATTTGTGGAGCAAAATAGCAGCAATTAGTTTTCACTTATATTTAAGTATTTTTAACAGCCTACTGATTAGTTTTAGCATCAGTATTTGCAACTTCATTGCACAATGAGGTCCTCTGGCAATAAACTCCAGTGTTATTAAGATTAAAATCAACATTCTTAAATCGATTTTTCCACATTATAAAATTGGCGACGAATTTTTCAATTCGGCCTCAAAAATTGCACAATTGCCGATAATTAAACAAAAACCACCAAAATATTATAGTTATATAAAGTTCAAAATGTGGGAACACCGTCTAAAATATACCCAAGCGCCAATTTTAAGCAAGCAGAACACCGTCTAAAATATACCCAAGCACCAATTTTAAGCCATCGGAGCACCGTCTAAAATATACCCAAACACAAATTTTTAAGGCAGCGGTTTGTCATTCCCATTAACGAAAGCCACGATTTTTGGTCGCGAGTTATTCTTTGCGTAATCTTCTTGTCTTTTTTGGATGCATACCCTGGCTCCGCCTATGCCTTCTAAAGGATCAGAGCACTTATATCGAGAACAGCATTGCTCGTCTGCAGTACAGGGACTCATCAGTTTTTTGCATCCTCGTTTGCCTAACTGTGCCTCATTACGCCTAGTGTAATCCCCGCTTGAGAAGCTGAAAAAAAGTGAAAACCCGGGTCGAGACCGAATGGTTAGCTTGTAAGAACTTGCAAGTTTTGGAAGAAAAACTTGCAAGTCGATGCATCGCCTTGTAAGAACTTGCAAGAAACTTGCATGTTCTTACAAGATAACCATTCGGCCTCGACCCTGGAACTTAGGTAAGCGATGAGAGACTGTGACATCTTCATATTTTCATTCATTCGGACACCGAACACAGCAATGATTTGTTAAGTTTCTAAAGCAATCGAAATCAAACCTTTTCTGATTCAAAATTACTATAGACCCTTAAAGAAACTTAATTCTAAATCTGAAAAAAACTAACCTAATGCTTGCACCGCTGTTTTGGTCTGCAAATAAGAAAAGAATAAGTAAGAGCAAAAATACATTCATTATACAAAGACTAAAAAAAATAGATGTAGTTTCTATTTTGATAAAAGAAATTGCATTCGCTTGGCCTGTGACTCAACGAAATTGATTTAACGAGTTAAAATTAAAAAGTACAAATAGTTACAGACTGACCTAACTTACCAAATGCCAAAGATATTTTCCCCCACCTAGAAGGCGTTTTGGAAAATATTGAAGGTGCAGCCATTGGTTATTTTATCCTTCGGCCGTAAGCTTCAAAACCAAGTAATTTGTCATTTTTTACTGATTTTTAAAACATTTCTGTGTTAACCATATTTTTACAAGGTTTCGTTTGTGTTTGAGGAGGGCCGCGGCTAGCTTTATTCCAGACCGACTTCAGCTGTTGCGTCATCTATGAAAACTACATTCCTTTGAAATAACTATTGAATAGCGGTTGTATCGTTATGGGTCTCTTTTTAACGCTATTAAATAACAACTGACACTCTCGGTTCTAAAAACATGATTCGGCTCAAAAAATTTGTTCAGGTTTAAAAATTCTACGTAAGAAAACATGAGACTGATGCAAGAACAGGATGTTTGAATAACGGTGCTATAGTTAAATTATCTAACAACGGATCAGCAAATCAGAGAATACACAGCTATTTTTGAGGTATCATCGGACATTAGTCGACTAATGTCCGATGTAAATATGTAAGATTGGCGTTGAATGCGTTGAATTTATTTAAGGTCTTAATTTTTAAGTAGATTTACATAAATTTTTAAATTTTTACATAAATTTTTAGATTTACATAAATAATTACTTTTTAAATTTTAAGTAGATCTTACATAAATTCAACGCATTAAACGCCGATCTTACATAATTTTGCGTTTTTTTAGCGTTGAGACCTCGGCCTGGGTCTCAAAGATTTTCATCGCTGTACAAGTACCTCTCAATTACGTACAAATATATTCTTAAGTTCTCAAACATTGAATTTTAAGAACATTTTGGCTCTGCTTACGCAGTTTATGTAAGCAACTATGAGAAAGATGTCAAAGAGTTTGCACTCATTATATTTAAACTGCAAAGTATTCATGCTACTCTGGCTCGTATGCTTGTTTGGAGCTCCGACAAAGCTAACTTTTCATAGTATTCACGACTTGTTATGCAACTAAAGGTTACAAATACCCATCAGAAAGATCGAATATCATATAAAACATACAATGTCGGCGGCCGAGAAACCAAACTCATTATTTCTCTTGCAAGAAAACTACTCAAAAAACAATACCTACCAGCTGAAATGGTGAGAAACCTGTTCATAAAGAAAAAGAAGCAGAATGTCTTTCTCTGATTAAGCTCAGATTTGCTCTACCACCAACGATTGGATTGAAATCCTAATTTCATGTTCCTACGCGCAACTGCAAAGGGTCACTCAAAAACTTGGGACTGTTTTTGTTTACGAAAAATGTATCCTATGGAATCAAACCTTCGTAGAAAAACATTGCTCGTATAATGACAATGAAGATTTTAACTCAAAAAATGCCCGCTAGAGAGTTTGCTGTAAACTGCGTCAGCATTCGCAATACTGTTGTTGTTCATTGGGGACAAGTTTGATTGAAAATGCCTTTCAGCTGCGTCTTCATGTGTGTTATGGGAGATGTTGCAACTCTCTTTTCTGCATTTCCTTAAAATTGGTCGCTGGCGGAACATATTCTCCTCTCTTTAACATGAGAAGCAAGTTTTTCTACTTCAATCGCGACCATTGGTAATTGGGTGCGAGACTTTTCCTCGAAAACAGGACACTCCCAAAGGCGAAAGATACCATTACAGATATCGCAACTAGAGCACAGATGCATTGTTGACTTTGAAGCTTTTCTTTGAGCCACTTTGTTGGCCCAAATGTCTTTGAGACAACTTTGGCCTTGGTTACTGAATTGGTGTTCTCCTCGTTTCTGGTCCCTGTTGACGTTTGTTGCATTCAGTCTTGTTCCTTGGCCTTCACCTTCAACCAATTGTCCTGGTGAAGAAGTGTGGTCTTAACCCAATGTTTCATGACAGTGAGGAGTGACCAAGACTCTTTCTTATTGGGCAGCAACTTTTGCACAGTCGTGTTACGGAGCGCGGAGGCATATAGGTCAGTGTTATTTGAAATCGACTTGAAGACCCCAACTAGATTTAGATAGCAGCAGAATAGTTTATGATGTTATCACTATTCTGAATCTACAGTGGCGTAAAACTGCTGATTTGGTCTAAAAGTGTACTGACAAAAACTCTAGCTGATCAAAATATCATGTCTCGAGAGGGTCTCCGTACATCACTCGATAGTATTAGAAATTAGTATTCCCAGTTTTCGCTTTCGTTGTGACATGAGCTGCAAGGTAAGTGAACTTGCCATCATCTATCAAAGACTGCAGTTCAATGGCGCTTATATATTGCCCTACCACTCATAACACTGCAGATGGCCCCACCTGTATTGTGATAGATTTTACTCCAGTAGAGGCTTTTTCTTCATGCTGGTAATTGAATTGCTGCTGACAACTATTTTTTGAGATTCATGATTTCCGGTTGCCCGGGAGGGAGTAGTGTGTTGAGCCACTTCGACACAAAAAACAGGGACCCTGTGTCGGTGCACTGGAGGTATTATTGGTGTGTGAAACGCAGGTGCAGTAATGGTTGCGGCAACAAAAACTTTTAGCGGAGGGTAGTTTTCCCGGGATGCTATACCTGTGGGGGCACAGTTTAATAGGGCGCTGCCTTCTGTGGAATTGGAGAATAAATGACTGAAGGGGCAACCATGTTACGGGATGTAAATGTTGAAATTACAAAATTCGCATTATTTTTCTTCTGAGTTGGTTGTCCCGAAATTTGATATATTAGCAAGACACTTTAGATTTTTGGGGTTGGAGAGTGTTTGGTTGGCACCTCTGCTCTTGGAGCGATATTTGATTCAATTGCTGAACAGAAGCATTTTCCCGAGGAGACATTCTTGGACTTGTGGAGAAGGGGGAAGGGGTAACTGTTTAGCATTATTTGCAATGAGGATATGGAATTGAGGTGGGAATGCTAGTGGTGGTGAAGAAGTGAAACGGAAAACGTTTATAATGAATTGGATATGCGGCATTGTGGGGTTCAGACGGCGCGAAAAGGTGCTTTTTTTGTGCTTCCAGCGTAAGAACTGCTGCCCGAGTGTAGGCAAGTTCATTTAAGAGCGGGGAGTTAGAAGGGCCGAAAAAATTCAATTCTCCGGCATGCTTAACTCACGATTAAGTTGATCGTCAAATTGCAGGCAAAAGCTTAGACAGCTGTTGTGCTGTATTTGTGTCATTGTTTTGAGACGGCATACTAAAAATCATTGTCAGTGATGTGTACATTTTATTGTCCATCTACATTGTTGGTTTGACGAGTTGCATTGTTGTTTAAACTGGTTGTCTCTTCCAGCCTATTTTGAGCGATGTTGAGCGATCTGCAACTTAACCACATATAAAGAGTTTAGGTGAACATGAGTTGACAAGTTGAATTGAAGAAGCTGCAATGGCAGCATAGAATCAGATAGCTGATGAAAAAACCAAAAAATGCAGCTTCCAACCATCTGCAATATTGGTGGAACGTTTGCAACATCTGCAATGTTCCTGGAGGGTGATGAACTACTCAATCATGAAGCAGCTTCTTGCTTTTGACCGTGTTTTCCATAGTGATCAGCTTGAACAGTTCACTGGTGAGGCGTCTACATAGTGATCAGGCGTTCATCAACTCAACTGCTTCAAGTGCGGCAGCAGCTAATCACTAGCGATGTTCCTCCTCAAGCTGCTACATTTAAAATCTCGCAATTGCATTTGTTTATCATTTCGAGGACGCTGTCTGTCCACGTCAGCTCTGCCTCGCATCGTTTTTTGAGTTCCTCCTTTTCAAATCTCTTTATAACCACGCTACGTCTACGCTGAAATGATTTTGCGAAAGAAGTAAAATTATATCTTTGATTGGCGAGATGTATTCTGCTCGGCTGTCAATTTGTCTGGAATTGAATCACTGCACAACCAAGCAGCGGTCAAATCTTGTTGTTTTGCTTAGTTAGAGTCTCTAATTGCTCTTCAAGGCTACGGGATCTTGATCATCAGTCGTATGTGTAAAATCAAGCATCGCAACATTCCCATCAACATTTCTAGTGGAAGCGTCGTTGCATTTGACAATCAGACACTTGATCCTATCCTTCTATCTTGATTACCACCAGAGTTATTGATTTTTCTATGGATGTTAAAAAAGTTGGCCTGTAATTTTGACCTCGCTGTATAGGTTTTTCTGAATTCTGAGTTTTTCTGGCAACGTTATCATCATGATTTTATGAAAAACGGAATGAAAAAGTTAGTTTGTTAATAAGATTTAGCACACACGCACACAAATTTACAAAATACAAAGGGGTTGAAAAGAACACTAAAATCACGGTTTAACCAGCAAACCGCCAAAGAGCAAAGTACCAGCAAAAATTGAGAAGGGAGGCGTTGGGCATGAAATTGGGCGACCCGCAAATGGAGGTGAATTGAGGCAGGCCGACCGAAATGTTGGAAAGCGATGCACAACAAAGCAGGAAACACGAGGGACGGGATAGAAAAGATGCAAAACAACGCATGACGAGACAAGGAAACAGGACGGACGAAACTAAGTTTGAACAGAATGCTCAAAGAATGAGCCAACAATCTGCGAGAAGACAGGAAAAAAAGCTAGCAGACCACAGCCACATATTAAACAAAACAATCTAGCCGTGACTTCAGAAAAAAATTAACTCGCACCCTAAAAAGAAGGTGTGAAGCTAATGCCGGAGAAACTAAGACATATGGTTATGGCGTTTAGTCTTCTAATAACAATTTCTTTAGCAGCGAGGCGGCATTATAACGGAATTGTCGACACGGTTAAATTTTTTTAACCGTATTTTGCGATGAAACTAATCCACTACATGGTAAACAGCCAAACCTACCCAACAAATTAGCCTGCTACCAATATCAGCAAACTACGACAAAAATTTTGCGAGAAAGTGAGGTTAAAGTCACGAAGTATACCAACCGTAAATGCAGAAGGTAATAAGTTCCATCCTAAAAAGCAACAAGAGTAAAAACAGACCAGCATGCTATAGCAGATAATTAGGATATACAACAGCAAAACAGAAAAATACCAAACAAAAAATAAACCGAAAGAAAGAAAGGACGTTAAACAGGGAAGCAAGAAAGTCGGAATCGGAAAATGAAAACAGATGACCTGTGGAAAAAGCGGTCTGAACCACTGATCTCAAGGAGGGAAGAGATATCTAAAGGCAACACCGTAATTTGTGAGCAGTCTTGGTCACACCACCAGTGAATGGTTGGAATCTAAGAACAACGCAAAACTTGGAAACATTCAATCTACCAAACGTTTCAGTAAATTCTTCCTGCTCAAACGCACGTTGGGAACAAATGGTTTTACGGCAACGCGTTTCCTCGCTTGGGAGCGCACGCTGAAGGACCGGAAGTTCTTCTCATTAGCTAGAACTATAGTTAAGCTTTTCAGTTCAATCTTACGCTTTTTATGCTTTGTTTATACTCTTTAAGTAAACTACGAAATCTCTGTTTACGTCTAGAGACAATGTTTCTCACAATATGAATGGTAAACAGTGAGTACTACGTCTGACCGGATATCTGGTGTTCTCTCTCTGGGAAAAAACACTATAGCTTCATTACGCTCCTGATACTTTTCGAGAACTGCAAAAAGCTGCGATGGTGTTCAGGGCTTATTTCTTTTGCTCAATTCACTATGTCTGGCCAAGTTAACTAGCATTCTTTTTATGACAAAAGAAGTGACTAGATTGGAATTGTGTGGCTCTTTGAAATTTCACAGTTCAGGACTAAAACTCAGAGCAAGTGATGCAAAAAACCTTTTTGGTAATAGTCTTGTAACGCTTGAGGCAAAGTTTTCATGGCGTGATGCAGTGATTTTGCAGCTAATATGAAACCCTTATCATGCTTTCACAACATATTTGATGTAAGCCTTGCTCAAACTTGGAACCTCGAGGAGTTTTTCTGTCTGATTATCAAAACTTTCCCAGGACTGAGCACAAAATGAAAACAAAGGTTCAGAGCACCACTGCTGTGTTTGTCATTTTTTACAGTTTCTGACACAAATGAGTTTGTTGTTATCAGATCTTTTTCGCTGACATTTTTCACACGGAGTTTTTAAAGGTTGACCAAGTTTGTCTGGTTTAATACACAGTTTATTGTATTAACTCCGTTGCAGCTGGAGTTGTAGTTGTAGATTGCACATTTGTAATCTTGCTGCTGGATTGTAGTTGTAGTTCGGTATCGGTCGCTGCTGGGTTGTGGAAAGTCGATTTAGCATTGAACGTAGTTTATCATTATTCTCAATAAAAATTATCTTATTTGAAACATTTCGGTGTTTTCCACGCATTTTGCAAAGATTTAGACTTAAATTAGAACTTTCAATTCTTGTTGGCTAATCATTTTATAAGATGCAATGAAACTATCGCTAGAAGGATTGCTCATTTCATTTACACGGTAAAACACACCTCGACCCGAGTAGGTAGAATATAATGCATTTTTTCAGGAGTATTTGGATGAGAGGCGACCAAAAACTACGTGCGTACAGATGTTGCTCAAACTCCAACAAGGAAAAGGTAGCAACTATTACCTTAAACAATCAATGAGTTGTGGCTTGAAGCAGAAAGCAATGGTCAATTTTTTTGAAACCTTTCGTCAATGAAATTGCTTCATGTTTCTAACAATTGACGAATAGACTAAAGGTTGATTGTTGTCGATGATAAAACCTCTATTAATGTCACTTTCGTATCAGTACCTCAAAGTGTGATATGAAAGCCACAAGCAAGTACTCCACTTTGTGTAGGAACGTCCTTTGGGAGTGAGTCTTTTATAAAACGAGATTTTTCACTAAACGTTGCTTTTTAGAATTTTGACTTTTAATTGGCTTTTTTCACCTATTGTTTACGTTTTAAAAGTTGTTTCAAACCTTTATCCTGGTCGTTCTGCTGAGCAATAGCCCTCAGTGGGGCCCTCGCAAAAATGAGCCAACTGAGCGCTCTCCTATCAGAAGCAAGAGCAACCGCTGATGACACTTCCCAGGCTGAACAAGATTTTATTCAAGTACAAAACAAACTTTCGGAACCAAAACGAGAGGAACTCGATATCAGAGCCAGTCAGACCAATAGTTAAAACAATCAATCCGAGACCAACTCAAGTGCAATTTGCACGAGCAACGAAGACAAAATTCCCACAACTGAAAATACAACGGATTCGAGAATTGCCAAACTCTTTCGATTTCTTAATCCAACCGGAAACAAAGCCTCCAGAAATAGTTTCATGTCAAATACAAACCTGCAACAAGTATTTCCTAACGCTTATGTGAACACGAGAAATACACTGCCAAAATCTATGTCCAAACCAAGCTCTGTTATAGTCAACGTTCATCACAGCATCCAAGAAATTGATATAAAAGAGGGACTCTTTAGCAATAACGGAATAACTGTAGTAAAAACGTCAAGGATCATAAGCCGAGCAAGTGGCAAACCTACAAAGCTTATCAGAGTAACAACAGACTCAACAAATCATGTTTCAGCAGGGAAAAAAGCACGGTGTAAAAATTGTTTGGCTGATCTACAGATGTGAGCCAAGCAAAGAGCCACCACATGTTAAACAATGCTTCAAGTGTCAGAAATATGGACACTCCGCCATTAAGTGTAAAAACGAGCAGCGTTGCCTGCGATGCTCAGGTCAGCACACCGTGAAACAATGCGCCGAACCAAAAGATAAAGCGAAATGTGCAAATTGTGCTGGATCTCACGCATCTGTGTACAAAGGATGCTCCTCCTATCAAAATGCAGTTATTGAGGCGACAAAGAGAAAACAACATATTAAGTACTCAGCAGTGGCAAAAAGACAAACCGAAATGTTGCAACCGAACTCAACTGTCTCAGCAATAAACATAAGTTTTCTGGTTGCTAAAGTACTCACCAAAATCCGTTCAACCTTCAATACAATCTTTTACAGTGATATAATCAATGTCAGTACTAGTGCAAGCAGACTTTTCTGTGATAAAATAGAAGGTCAAAAAGTTCATGATAGCATCAAAAATGCTAACAACAATTTCACAAATGTTCCAACGCATCAAATTTCAACAAAAAGCCATCAATTCTGCCAATATGAAATTAAAATTTAAAATAAAGCAATGGAACTGCCGAGGCTTATCCAACAAAATATTAGAACTTCATGTAGTTCTGAAGGTAAAAGATATTGATATTGTGTGCCTGAATGAAGTCAAGAGCTGGCGAAATGAAAATCTAACCGATGATTATTTCGTAGTGACAAAAACGAGAGCAAATAAGTCACATGGCTCAATGATTTTAGCAAAGAAGGGAACAACAATAATAGAAGTTAAACCAAAAAAATTTGATAGAAACGATCGAGGCAAGGTTTTCCAAATAATAAAAGCATGCTTTGAAGTACCTGTTATAGGTCATCTCTGGGCTATAGCTCTTTACAACTCACCAGGTCGTGATCTGAACCTATCGGAAATTTTTGAAACTGGAATGAAAAACGTTTTTATCTGTGGAGATTTCAACGCTCCGGATCAAGAGCTGAATTGCACATATAACACTGAAAACGGTGATAAAACAATTGAAACTATTGAAACGGGCACTTTCAAGCTTTTAAATAACGTTTATCACACATATCAATCATATCAAGGAGAATGTCGAAATATGCTTGATCTGCATTTTGCCGATCAATCAGTTTGTTATTTTTTTGACACATTTTATAATTCCGATGGCTTTGGTAGTGATCACAGGTCAACCATTACCACGTTGAATATAGTGCCTCAGAGCAAATTCGATTTGAAGGCAAAAATCAACTTCAAAACGCTTGTCAAACAAGAATACGAAAACTCTGTGCTCTATCGGCCAGTCTATCCAAAAGCAGAAGAACTAAATAAATCAGCTAAACGAAAAACTTGTACAGAAGTCGTATATCCTAAAAAAAAGATTTCCTTTTGGGCAAGAAACTCCTGAACTTATCCGTGAAAAGAAGGAACAGAGCAGAGAGCTGAAAATAACAAACGGAGAACAGTACAAATTCCTGAAAAGGAAATAATATTCTTCCAAAGAGAAACAAAGAGGTCCATGAAACGATCGGAAAAAATGAAACAATCAAAATTGATTGCAAGTGCTAATAATAGGGGGAGCAATAGCTTTTGGAGAGCAGTTGAAGCCTTATGTGGTGATTCAAAAAAACCAAATGAAACTGAACAAAGTGTTGAAGTCTCATAAAAACAACTCAGAGCAAAACCATACATTGAGAATTGCGAAATAATCAAAACTCTTCTACAGGTTACAATAAAAGATCACATATACGAAAACTTGGAACTGAATGAACACTTCGAGAAAGACGAAAACGAGACAAAAATGTCTCTCCAACACAAAAAGATTGACCCAAATAACTCCTGCATTATAAAAGTTGACGATTATGATGAAATTCTGAACAAAACAAGAAAATCAAGTCCAGGACCAGATAAAATCAGCTATAACATCCTGAAGAGTTTACCTAAGTGCCTCAAAGCATATATTTGTCTCCGGATAAGTAGCTCAATAAACCATTCTTATTTTCCAACTAAATGGAAAGAGTCAAAAGTCAGAATGTTACCAGCGCCCAACAAAAACAAAAAATATGAAGAAAATTATCGACCAATCAGCCTAAACAATTGCATTGCAAAAGTTTGTAAAACAGCAGTAAAAATTATTTTCCTAGCGCACTGTGAAAAGGATGATGTCTTCGGTGAAACGCAGAGTGCGTACAGAAGGAACCGTTGCATAACTGATAATTTGCTCAAACTTTTTCAGCAAGTAACAGAAACATTTCAATGGTCCGAAATGGTTGGATTTGTCTGCCTAGATATTGAAAAAACGTTTGATGCAGTGTGGAGACGAGAACTTCAATACAAACTGCTACAAATTGGTGTGTATAAACCTCTGATAAAATGGGTTAATTCTTTTTTCTCCCAGAGAAGCATTTTTGTGAAAATTAATAACTCAAAAAGCAGCACATTTTCAAAAGTAGCTGGAGCACCTCATGGTAGTGTCATTGCACGAATACTTTTCCTGGTTTACGTCAGTGGCAATTTTGAAATACCTGCACAAATTTCTCAATTTGCTGATGATTTTGCCTTTTACTAAAGGTCGCGCTCCTGTAGAATAATTCAAGAGAAATTTCAGTATTCACTCGACAAATTGATCAAATGGTGCGAAAAAGTGAGAATAAGAATAAATCCTGGCAGAACAAAATTTATGCTTTTTAAAAGTCCGTCAGAAAAAGTTTCCAGTTTAGACCTTGTTTATCAATGGTACTCGAATTGAAGGCGCAAATTCAATCAAAATTTTTGGCGTAAACTTTACCCCACATCTTAAGTGGAACGAACACTGCAAAAGCTGGTGACTAGAGCAAACAAAAGAATCTACCAACTATGGCCGCTCAGTCAGACCAACATTGATGAAGAGTTCTTGCTGACCTTGTAAAAATTATGGGTTCGACCTCTATTTCTTTATGCGAATGCTTGCAATCTAATTCAATTATCAACAACATACAACTCTTCCAAAAAAGAGCACTAAGAATTTGTATGAGGAAAACCCGCTGGTAGAGTGTCAAATAACTCCACGAAGAAGCCAATATACCTGCAGTAAGAGTTTTTCATATTAGATTAGCAAATGAGTACCTGAAACGGGCAAAAAAAACAAGATCAAATCAATACTTGAACTCATCCAGAAAAAGATACAACGTCTGAAAAACAGTTAGCAAAGCACACTGGGCCATCTGTCCTGCTAATGTACTTGACCAGTTCCTATATCGTAGAAAAGCCAGAACAACCATCATCCAATGACTTATTGGCAGCCGCTTGATTAGTTAATTCGGGGCACAAGTCGAACAAACAACGTCCTAACCGAACAGCTAAGCCAGCCGCTCACCTAGTAATTTCGGGGCTTAGCAGTGAGAAACACAAAGAAAACAGCACCAACTTGCACAGCTTTTATCTATTGAACAATCTTAATCAATTACCATCACTTTAAACCAAGAAAACGTTCTTATTTTCCATATTCACTCCACTGATATCTTTATCAAAGTTAAGTTACGGTTATACAACTGACGAAATAATACAGTGCTATGCGCTGTTTGGTTCAGTGGTTTTAAGGTTTAGGTTAGCATAGCATTTTCAACTGCTACCTATTACTACTTCAGTATTATACTTCATTCTTCAAAACGCTTCCTTCCCTCAATTTTTTTAACGCGTTGTAACGCTTGCCTTCATGATCAAAATTTAACATTTTACGACTAGCGCCGCCCTCTAATTTTTTGATCAAATGAGGCTCAGTAGTCCAATCCCCAACGCGAGCGCAGTCCAATTTTCATTTCTTATTTATTTTTTTGTTTATCTTTTATCTGCTCTCAATATTTCCCGCTTCCCACTCTCAATATTTATTACATCTTGAATAATCAATCTTAATAAACGATTTTTCTTACTTTGAATAAAAATTATGGATATCTTACCACGCATAGAAAAACAACAAACTAATCAACTTCTACGAGGCTAGCCAAGAATACAAAGATAAAGAGTTAAAGCAAGCAGAGCCAGCAAAAGCCCTTCTCGGCGCTTGAAATGGCTCCCAGCAACAAGAGCAGAGCAATCAATTGGTTTTAAATGCAAAAACTCTGAATAAACACGAGCATAAACTCATCTTTCCGAAAATTTGAACTTTCTATTTTTGATTCCTTTTAAATTGATTGAACTTGATTGTACATACATTAATAATACTGACGAATAGACTGAAGTCTGAGTTAACAATTGGGGTTAAATCATTTCAATGTTAATAATAGCAGATTTGCAGTAAAGATTGCACAATTAATACTATATAAACAAAATCCCGAATCACCCCCTAAACACCATTTTTTAAGCCATCTGTTTGCTATCGCCATTGAAATCGTTGTTAGGGTACGCCAAGAGTTTGAAACCCGAGTTATTTGTATTGTAATCTTCGGGTCCTTTAACAATACACAGGTTTCCTCCACCTACTCCAAGGTGAGGATCACCGCACTTATACCGAGAACAGCACTGCTCATCTGTGGTACAGGGACTCAAAAGAATTCTGCATCCTCGTTTGCTTATTTGTGCCTCATCATGCTCAATGTGATCCCTAAAGGAGAGTCAGTCTCATAAAGTTGCAACGCTATCGAACGTTTCAAAGGTCAAAGTTCAAATTTAATGCATGCAGATATCTAGCAAAACACTGTCCATTTGCACGCCCCGAGTTTTTCGAACGTTCGCCTGCGTTGCAACCTTATGGGACCTGTTGAAAATGAGATACCTGCGTTAAGGAGATGATTTCTAGTTAAAAGTGCAGGGATCAATTGTTTTTTCTTCTGTATAGTCGTTACTTCCGCATGTTTTTTCTTCTCTATGATATGTTTCCATCGTGAAAATTTTGACATCGCCATTTTGTTGTTTTTCAAAGCGAACATAGCGATTGATTTAAACATTTAGGAATACATATAAATTGATCAAAATAAACTTTTAACGGCATTCAAATCGATGAGTCATCCAAAAAAGTCTCATTTTTTTAAAAAAAATTTGTTTTTGGTCCTGTTAACTAGAGTTCTTGAACTTCGTCCACTAACCGTATGATTGCAGCACTGCAAAGGTCCGCAATTAAGAGCGTTAAAAACAAAGCTGAAGAAAAATTCATTGTTCATCAAATTAGATAGAATTATAAATATTATGACAACAGATTTTGTACGCACTTTGCTTGTGACCGAAAGAAATAATAAAGGATTTTTTGTAAGAAGTTGACCTTACTGGCCATATGTCTTTAACTCCCGTTACCTCTCATCTGTTTCTAAAATAAAAGTCATAACAGTCTATCATTTCCCCGAAAGGTGTGTTCAATATCTTTAATATAGAAGTAATAGAACTTCAAAGCATTATGTTTACTCACAGTTTTAAGATGTCAAAAAGGTTTCTGGGTCAAACTTTCGCTAATTAGGTAAAGAGTTGTTTTGAAGAAGACTGCGGATAGCCTAGCAAAAAAACAACAAAAGTGTTTGAAAAGTAATATGCTATAAATGACATCAAAGAAATAGAGCTTGAGTATTTCCGCATATTTTTTTTTAAAATACAATATATTTCTATGTTAAGCTAATGCCAACTAGTTTAACTTTGTTTGAAAGAGGACTGCGACTGTTCTAGCAAAAGGAGCAATGACATATGCTTCATTCATCTATGAAACTAAATAATGCTGAGAACCGCTGCCTCTCCAACATTTTTTTCAGTTCGTTCAAATATTGCGCATGGCAAATAAATCTCAATTTCGAACCACTTGTTTGTAAAACTCCTGAACGAATAACAAGAGTGATTAGCGTGTCCCATAAAGTAAAAATAAGCGAACGTTTCAAAAGCCACAGTTTACAGTTCAAAGGTCAAGGTTCAAATTTAAAACATGTAGAAAAAATTGATGGAAGAAAACTTAATGCAGAAAACGTTCAATGAGCACCTTTTTCGAACGTTTGCTAATTTCAATTTTATGGGACTTACTATAGTCTGTCCATGGAGTTGAAATAATTGAACGTTCGAAAGAGGCCAAGAACATGCTTTTGAGAATCAGTGGTCATTTTAAAGTTAACGTTTTATGTCATCTTCATTTCATTTCGTTTCATTTCATTTCATTTTTATTGGAACTGTTTAAGCTTCAAGTTTGACTTTTGAACTCTACCCAGTGAGTTTTGGAGCGTCTGCATAAATCAACTCTATGCGACACAGTATAATTAACCCAGAATTGTGTATTTGTTATCCAAAACAATCAATAACAGTAATCAAACCATTACGACGCAGAGGAATACCCAAATCGTCACGGACAAAGATGCCCGATCTGTTTATCTCTTGGTGGTTTTTCATATGTTAATACACTGAAACTTCAACAATTTTACAGAAAAATACATACTTTAACAAAAACAAGGCAAATTGAAGGGAAATGCGCAACCCGTGTTAGCAAAAGTGTCTAAAATTTAACCGCGAAATTAAGATACAAGCTGTGTATCCCATTTTTTTGCGCGCTATGTATCACGTGTCTGTTCTATTATGCATCTCGTTTTTGCACACAACCTAGCTCGATTGCGCACTCAATGTATCTAATTTTTGCATTGAATGTATCAATAATCCGCAAAAAGCCAAATTTAATACGCGTTATTGAGCCTGTAAAAGTGTTTAAAGCATTATTAATTGATAGCAATTAAGTGATTGAAAGTGGTTTACAGTTTAATATTATATCATACCGTACAAACTTCATGATTTTTCAGGCTTTTGTTTTTATTCAAGCGTCGTCGTTTTCAGATAACTTTATGAAAAATTGACAAAAGAATTAATATCTGAAAAACCACTTATATTCAATTGATGCCCTCAGTTTAGCAGTGTATACTACTTGAAAACCCAGAGGCACTTGAAATACTTGAAAAGATATTTCTAAATAAGGTCAACTATTTATTAATACGTGCTCTGTTACGTGATAGGGCTGAATAACGTACTCGAGTGGGGGGGGGGCACAAAATAACCCCGAGATTCAATTCTCTTTTTCAATTTCTTTCAAAAATGTTTACAATCGAACAGTTCGCTTCGCAAATGGATGTTAGAAACAATTGATGTGTTGCACAAAAAGCATTTTTTGTGCTAGGACATTTTCTGATCGTTTTTTCAGTTTTGACACATTAATTATTTTAAGACACTCAGTTTTTTGCAATATCTCGACACCATAAGACTTCCTATGTCTTCATAGATTTGCTCAAAATCTACATTGCTGAAATTTTTGTCTACAATTGTTTGAGATCTCAATGGAATTTTTTTCTCTGTAAAATAGGTTTGTGTATTCTTTTCTGGAATTGAAGCAGATTCCTGATATTAATTATAAACTCCAATTTTTAGGTTTTTGTTTCATTGAAAACCAATCATTAACTGCAACTCATTTTTCAGCTTAAGCTCACTTTTGCTTTATTACTGAGAAAATCTTTGATATTAAGGATCCCCGTGATAGTAATTGCAATCCTAAAATGTTTTTTGTTGTTTGAAGAACCATTTTATTTTTTCAGAAAGTTGAAATTATTTGTTAACAGTTCTTTAAACTTTTTTTCTAAATTTAGAATTAAAACTTTTTTTCTAAACTTCAGTTTTATGGAAAAAGACAATCCTAGCTTCATATTATTTTTCCTAAAGAAGAAAAGAGTAAAAATGCCACTTCCATAAAACAACAAAATATCCTAAGATGAAGTTCCGATTTGTGGTTGAATAACTTTTTGACAACTTCATTCAACCACAAATCGGAAAATCATCGTACGGAAATTTTTTGCTTGATTTAAGTGCCGTTTTTACTTTTTTCTTCATTGTGATTAATAAGTTACAGCTAGGATTATTTTCGTAGACAAAAACTGATTTTTAAAGAAAAATTTTAAATTTAAAAAAACAGTAAGAAAGCAAATAAGAGCATTAGCTGAAAAATTAAATGCAGTAAATGATTGGTTTTCAGTGGAAAAAAAAGCTAAAAGTTTGAGCTTGTAAGTAATATCAGGAATCTTTTTCATTTCCAGAAAAGAACACCCAACATATTTTTACATGAAAAGACAATCCATTGAGATCTCAAAAAAAACTGTTGACAAAAAATTCAGCTATGTAGATTAACAGTACTTCTATGAAAACACAGTGACTCTAATGGTGTCGATATTTTTTTGCAAAAAATTGAGTGTCTTAAACAAATTAAGGTGTCAAAAATGGAAAAACGATCAAAAAATGTGCCAGCACAATATAAACCGTGTTTTTGCGAGACATCATTTTTTTCTAGCACCTTTTTGCGAAGCGAAATGATCAATTGTGAAAAATTTTTTTAAGAATCTGAAAAAATTAAGCATTGGAAGGACTATTTCACTGTGCAAAATTACTGATGTTAAGGTAGTGGTCAAGAAAGCCGATAGGCAAGCATTAAAAAATGTGAAAAATGTGGTCAATTAAGCCGAAAACTTTTGGGATAACTGTATTTTAGGTTGCCTCTGGCGCGCGCGTGGCGGCTTGTCCGCGATAACGGGCCCGCAGTTTCCATATTACATCCCACAGGGGATGAATGGCATGGCCATGGACAAGCAGTTCTCTGATGCCCCTACCAACTAGGTGTCCAAAAATTGGCGTATTTTTTGTTTCCTTGGTGCATTGGAAAACAATATGCAGTATAATACTATGCGCATAGATGATTTTAACGAATGTTAAAAATGTTTTATTTGATAGGTTACATAACTATTACAGTTCGGCTTGCTTTTGTGTCGGCATACATTTAATTCGGCTTACTCTGCGTTTACCTTCCTAATCAGTGAGATTCGAATTTTGTTCTAACTCCCTTCATTTGTGACATTCATTTGATTTACATTCCCGGATCTGAGTGTCATGATGTTTCAGTGATGAATTTTGATTTTTTCCTTGACCAGAGTTGTGATCATGGCACTTATTAGCTACTTCATGATACAATTCAGAGTACAGTTCTGAACTGAGCATGAACATACTCAACTTTTTTCTGCATTTACCATGGACATTTTGAAATTTTGTCTGTTTTGAGCTGAACAGAATGAAAAAAATGCTACTATCTGAAACTTGGCGAAAAAACTCGTCAGACATTTTCAAAGATTAATTCGCCGAAACCATGAAGGAATTAATAAAGGAATAAGGATTTCACATATTGATATTCATATTCACAAAGAATTCATGTATTGATATTCACATTCACAGTTTAATGGCAGTCCGCTTCTTTTCATCACATCTTCTTCTTAACATCTTCTGTGTTAACTTTATTCTCTAACATCCCTGTTGTTTACCTTTCATCAAATTTGTTTGTATTCTGACTTGAATATGCAGACCGAATTACTATTTCTCATTTGCACTGACACTGGTACACTTGATTACTATCGCTGATTGTTGCACACTGATTTAAAAGTTGCCTCTTCCGGGACAACCAGGCAAGTTGGGACATGTCCTTGTGATTGACTCTGAACATTTTCATCATCACCCGGTTGCCCAATGTGTGCCCGAGGATTCTTCACCTGCCGCCATCTTTGCCGTTAATTAAGTTGTTTTAAATACACACTTGCAAAGCTTTTTCCACTGAAACTCAATGGCGTTTAACAAAATGTTAAGTGTCGATTCGAATTTAAAATTCATTGAGTTTCAAATTGACTGAATTTGCAACATAATCGTATACTCGTGTAAATGAGATTACTTTTTCTAAGCCCGTTTTGAAAAGTGAAAACATACCCCTGAAATTGCCAACACACAGCTGGCAATGGGTGATAATGTTGAAGCAATTGTACGGTAATAGCGATCCCAGAAATGGGCATATTTTCAATTGACCATGATTTTGCAAATTCTTAGAATCTTTGCTTTTTAGTTGGCTGTTCTTGTTCTGCAGAACTTGAGTTTGATACTCGGATGGATCAGAGGTAGTTTACTTTTATTTTCAAAATTCAAAATGGACTTGAATGTTTTGAAAACCACTAGAGCTGTATAATACACGATACCATGAGAAGTTATGGAGTTATGAAGCCTAAGAACATCAAACAAAAAAAGCGAGGCGAATCTAATTATAAAAAATATAACGGAATTTCTGCCAGTAGCTAATGATTAATACAGTGAGTAAGCGATCGAAAAATTCTATTGATGCTCGTAAATTAATTTATCAAAATTTCCGTGAAAATTTCTTGAATCCCATGCTGGTGCTTGAAGGACTGGATCAAAAACAAGTCATAAATCTAGCACCAAAATAACATCAAAAATATCAACTTGATACTCAAGACAAAACGTAATACTGTTGATTCTTCCTCCTTTTCAATATTAAACCTATGACTTCAATTTCCCTCTGTAAAGGTTAATTAATAACTTTTAATAATAACCATTAACTTCGTTAAAAATAGCAGTAATAATAACAGTAGAAGGCTTCAGACCAGATTCAAACAAGAATAAAGTCAGAATGAAGCATTGATAAAACAACAAAATATAACACAATTAGGAGCGACGTTATATAAAGGTATATTGAACAAATTAACTAAAACGATCACTCACAATAAAATTTACTAGTGTGTTTTAGAAGTAACAGTCGATGTTTTTGCTCAGTGTTGTTTCGAAACTCGTTCATTTTTCCCTCAGGTAATGATTGCAGCTTTTTCCGCTCTTCAAAGGATTTGGTAGTCAGATTTGGTTTTCCCGTTTCTTCTGACAACAAAAAATCCTACCTCCGCTCACCGTTTTGAACTATTGCAAAAATTTCTTTAAAGATCCGAATCTATAAGGAAATTCATTATTTTGAATATTAAATTACGGTTTGTAAGCATTCCCTTATTTGTTATTGACAATATTCCTAGCATTTTTAGAGATTTAACTTCACAATTGATAGAGTTGTTGAAAATCCAGCAAGAAAATATGTGTTGGAAAAGACCTCTTTTTACTTAGAGTGTCGAATCTTACTTATTTAAATGAAGTTGTAAGGCTAATCTAATTCGGTTAATCTCTTTTGAACTTATGAGAGGTATTTCAGGCAACTTGGACTCCGAATTTAATTTGTGATTATGAATTCAGGTATGAAATGAAACATGAACAACACATGAAACCAATTTGGTGAATTGCTGGAATGAGTTACTGGAAGGGTGAATCAGTTTAGATCACAGTCTAAAAGAGTCGTTACCGTATTAGTGGGAAGAGTAAGAGTTAATCTACTACAATTATCAAAGTCATGATTTGCAACGAATCCATATGAACATACATTGAATCTCGTTCCCCACTAGAATATTTTGCTCAGCTAAAATTGGTTGAAATATTCCAAAACACACATGCACACACAAACCGACACACACACACACACACACACACACACACACACACACACATATATATATATATATATATATATATATATATATAAATATATTTGAGTGTGTGTGTGCGTGTGTGTGTTTGTGTGTGCATGCTGAGTGTGTGTGCGTGCGTGCGTGTGTGTGTGTGTGTGTGTGTGCGTGTGTGTGTGTGTGTGTGTGTGTCTGTGTGTTTGTATATTTCAACAAAATTTAGCTGAGAAAATATTCTTAGTACGTCTCTATGGACTCGACACAATTGATTATTTTTGTACTAGATTATCTTAACTCTTACTCTTCCCACTAATAAGGTAACGACTCCATTAGAATATGATGTAAACTGATCCACCCACCCAATGCTTCATTCCAGCATTTCACAAAACACATGACTTCATGTGTTTTTTCATATTTTATTTCATACCTGAATTCATAATCGCAAGGTAGGTTCTGAATTCAAATTGCCTGAAATACACTCTAAAAATGTCTAGGTAATATTACCTGCAAAGTTTGCAGGTAAACAAAATTGCAGGTAAAATTACCTGCAAAATTACCTGCAAAATATGATGCGTGCAATTTACATAGAATACGTTAACTAAAATTTACCTGAAAACTCAAACAACAAAATTATACTAAGTTTGTAGCTATACGTGAAAAAAAAAACATTTAAAAATCTGATTGAAGTTTAGATAATATTCCTCAATGGAAGATTAGAAGGAAACAAAGTCAGTCCGAGCAGAAAACTGGAAAAATTCAGCAGAGAATAATATGCCCTATCATCTATAATCCTTGCGGTCGGTAAATAGTTTTTGGCGTGCTCCTCTTGACTTTTCATTTTATGTCTACATGGCTGAAACTGACTGTTCAGATAATAACGGGTGGGAAAGTATTGTATGAAATTGTGACCACTGATCATTTATTTTCATCTGTATATTCTCTTGCAGTATTGAAAAAAGATATATAGATTGCCTTTGTTGAGTTGTTAACCCACTATAACCTGTTGGAGGTAAAAGTGACACGCAGTCAAGATAGTCCTCGGCACAAAAAACAAGTTTTTTAACAATATAATTTTCTCTTCTGTGACGAAATCCTTCAACGTCTAACACAACTGTTTTGCTGCTCAGCATTCCAATAAATGAAAAATTGACGGATGAAAAATCTTTATATATAAGCAAAACAATATTCCAGACAAATGACCGCTAAAAACAGTTTCTGCTTTTCCAAGGAAGCATATAAGAGTAACCAGGTCCTTGGTTATATCTTTCGTATATAAAACCCCCAGCGTCGTGCAAAACTGCCTGCAACCAAAGTATTTTAAAACTTTTAAGTTGATGATCTAAAGACGAGTTGTCAATTCCAATTAGACCAACGTACGGTCTAAGTTTAAGCGCAATATCGTGATCAAAATTTTCTTGTTCGCTAAAGAGTTCACATGCTGATAAAAAGTAATTTAGGCGAATTGAGTTTTGTGGGTATTTTTGCGCTACAGTTAATTAGTTTTTGTGAATAATGGGTAAATCTTTGCTAGCAACAGTTGGGTGGTTAAAATGCATTTAACAAAAGTTGGAGTCAACTGATTAGAAAATGAACAACTCAAAAACTGTTTAGTGCTTAAAAATTGTTTGATGTAGGTTTGTTCTTGTTTCTTTTTTTTGGTACCTTGTATTGGTTATTAAATTCAATGTTTCTAGTTCTGCCAGTTTTCTGTTTTTTTTTGAACGAGTATTATTAAATCATAAGAGAAAGCTTATTTGTTTCATAGTTAGTACCTTAATTCTTTTTTTCTCATCGACCACTTTCTTGACCCCGTCTTCAAATTTCCAGATGTACCAGGTTACTTACATTATAAATTTTATTAAAATCAAAAATTTTTATCTTAAAATTGATTTGTCTAAATTTATGCTGACACCAGAAAGCAGAAAAGGTTAATGCAAACACCAACCGACGTTCCCGGTTAGAAAGGGGAAAACAAAACTAAACTGTATTAAAAGAACTAAATGAAACAACTAATTTTATTCCACTATAAGTTAGGGAAAAATCTAAGTGGACACCTAAAATACCTAAAATACCGGCATTTTTCACTACT